>NC_045981.1:25867987-26057987 GCF_010909765.2 Amblyraja radiata
ATGTCATACATTATTAAAATTTTCCATTATCAATTGCTTCTGCTTCTAGTGTTTTTATTTTTTATAGAAAGAGGGAAAAAGAGAGGGTAGAAAGTTACAAATAAAAAAGAAAGAAAAAAAAAAAAAAACACAACAGAAAAACAAGGGAGGTGGAATGGGTTACCTGTAATACGTCAATGGAGATAGGTTCGTAGGTTATAAAGTATAGCTTTTCATCTGTTCCTGAGTTCAAGTTTCAGTTGGGTCCTCGTGCTGTGCCAATCTATCCCTTCAGATAGTTAATGAATGGAGCCCAAATTTTATGGAAAAGATCTTGTTTGTCCATTAAGACAAGTCTAATTCTTTCTAAGTATAGGGTCTCCGACATTTCCGTAATCCACATTTTAATTGTGGGGGTTGTAGGGCCTTTCCAAAATTTTAATATTAATTTTTTCCCGGTTATTATACTGTAGTTGAGGAAATGTCTTTGGTTGGTTGTGAGTGTTAAGCTTTGTTCTGATATTCCAAGTATTATTAATTTTGTGTCTGGGTCCAGTTTTGTATTAATAACTTCTGAAGTTATTTCAAAAATATCAGTCCAGAAATGTTTAAGTTTTATACAGTTTGCAAACGTATGTGTTAAATTAGCCTCTAGATGTAGACATTTATCACAAATAGGAGAGATTTGTGGGAAGATTCTATTTAGTTTTATTTTAGAGTAGTGTAGTCTATGTAAGACCTTGAATTGTATTAAAGTATGTCTGGCATTTAATGAACATTGATGTATTTGTTGTAAACTTTCGTCCCACATATCTTTCGTGATAGGGTGACCTATTTCATTTTCCCATTTGTACCTATATGGTTCGGTCGGTGGTACCTCGTTGTTTAGTAGGGTGTTATAAATATAAGCTATTAATTTTTCAGTATTAGGATGCTTGTTCAGACATTCATCAAGAATTTCTGATTCCCTATTCCTGTAGACTTGTGTATTAGATTTAACATAATCTCTAATTTGTAGATATCTGAAGAAATTATTTGAGTGCAGTCCATAATTCTGTTGTAACTCTTGAAATGAAAGAAAAGTACCTTTCCCATAAAGATGTCCTATATTTTTGATTCCATAATTTTTCCATTGTGTGAAACCTTTGTCCATAAAGGATGATTTGAATAAAGGATTATTTACAATGGGAAGGCAGAGTGGTATATTATTCAATTTTAAATCTTTTTTTATTTGTTTCCAAATTCGTATTCCACTATGTATTATGGGGTTTTCTTTATAGGTTTTTTTGTGCAGTTTTGTGAGGGCAAATATGATCGGTCCAATTTCAAAAGGTAGACAGTCTTCCTTTTCCATCATTAGCCAATCTGGTTGTTGATCCATTTCTTCCAGCCAGAAATTCATGTTTTTAATATGGACTGCCCAAAAATAAAATAAGAAATTTGGCAAAGCCAAACCTCCATTTATCTTTGATTTACATAAATGTTTTTTATTTATTCTATGATTCTTATAATCCCAGACAAAACTTGTAACAATGGAATCGACTTTTTTGAAAAAAGTTTTTGGGATATATATCGGAATTAATTGAAGTAGGTACAGCAGTTGCGGTAAAAAAATCATTTTTATAGCATTAATTCTCCCAAGCATAGAAATGGGGAGTGTTTTCCAGTATTGAATATTCTTATGTAGTTTATTCAGTAAGGGTGGGAAATTTAGTTTAAATAAAGAGGTATATGTCTTAGTTACATAGATTCCTAAGTATTTAAATTTATCTTTAACTATTTTAAAAGGGGATTGTTGTATTGTATGTAAATTGAATTTTGTTATTGGCATGATTTCGCTTTTATTCCAATTAATTCTATATCCCGAAAACTGACCAAATTGAGTTATTAGATTTAATAGATTTGGAATACTAGTTTCTAATTTTGTAATATATATTAGTATATCATCTGCATATAAGGAGATTTTATTCCTTGTGTCTCTAGTATTGTATCCAAATATTCCTGGATGGTTTCTAACGCTTTCTGCTAGGGGTTCGATTGCAAGAGCAAATAATAGTGGGGATAGTGAGCATCCTTGTCTACAGCCTCTAGAGAGATTAAATTTAGTTGATAACATTTTGTTTGTTAATATTCTAGCTGTTGGATTAGAATATAACAATTTAACCCATGTACAGTACTTCTCTCCTAGTTGAAATTTTTCCATCACCGAAAATAAATATGGCCATTCTACCTGGTCAAATGCTTTTTCAGCATCTAACGAGATAATTGCTAGCTCTGCGTTAGGGATTCTATTGGAGTATATAATATTAAATAATCTTCTCAGATTATAAAATGAATACCGTTTGGGGATAAACCCTGTTTGGTCGGGATGTATTAATTTGCTGATCACTAAGCTCAATCTATTAGATAGAATTATAGTTAATATTTTCTGATCAGTATTTAAGAGGGCTATAGCTCTGTATGAAGTCTTCAAGATCCTTGTCCGTTTTTGGTATAAGTATGATTGTAGATTCATTTAGAGTTTCTGGGAGTTTCTGTTGAGTATAAGCATATTTGTACATTGTCTGTAGGCGTGGGGAAAGCAAATCATAATTTTTTTTATAAAATTCAGAATTTAGACCATCGGGTCCTGCAGACTTTCCGTTTTTTAAGGATTTTATTGATTCTTCAATGTCTTTTATCGTAATTTCAGCCCCTAGCAATTCTCTCTCTTTCTGATCTAGACCCGCAAACTTACAATTCTGTAAAAATGTTTCCATTCCCGTTGATTGTTCTGTTATTTTAGATGAATACAATTTTTGGTAGTATTGTAGAAATCTATCATTAATATCTTTAGGCAGTGTTAATGTTTCTCCCTTGTCTGTTCTAATTTTGTATATTGTTTTTTCCCCATCCAATTTGCGAAGTTGGCGCGCTAATAGTTTTTGTGGTTTGTCACCAAATTCAAAATTTAATTGTTTTGTATGTTGATAAAGTTTTATAACTTGGTCTGAATAAATCTTGTTTAATTTATATTTCAATACTGCAATTTTATTGTGTTTTATCGTGGATGGTGCTGTGCTGCTGCATTTTCTGTGTCTAATTGCTTTATTTCCATTTCCAGTTTCTGTTGTTTGGCCCTATTCTCTTTATTAAAAAATGATTGGGAAGAAATTAATGCTCCTCGTACAAATGCTTTAAATGTTTCCCAAAGAAGGGAAGCAGAGATTTCAGGGCTATCGTTAGCCTCAAAAAACATTTTAATCTGTTTTACTAGGTATTCATTACATGACTTATCTTTTAAGATTTGGGGATTAAATCTCCATTGTGACTGTGTTTCTGCCATTCCGTTTACTTTGATCATAAATGTTAATGGAGCGTGGTCTGAGATTATGATGTTATGATATTGTGAGTTATAGGTAAATGGGATAAGTTTTGAATCTACTAAAAAATAGTCTATCCTTGAGTAAGTTTTATGTACTGGTGAGTAAAATGAATATTCTCGGCCCGATGGATTTTCAATTCTCCAAACGTCCTTAATATTAGTAGTATTAATGTATGAATTTAAAAATTCA
The DNA here is from genome assembly GCF_010909765.2 of Amblyraja radiata. Taxonomy (NCBI): domain Eukaryota; kingdom Metazoa; phylum Chordata; class Chondrichthyes; order Rajiformes; family Rajidae; genus Amblyraja; species Amblyraja radiata. The sequence continues at coordinate 25,871,521 of NC_045981.1, forward strand.
CTTGATCGAGATTTTAGTTTTCTTTGAGTTGATGATCTATCCAAACAAGCATCCAAAGTGCAATTTAAATCTCCACCGATTATTAAGTTTTGTTGTGTACCTTCCGGGATATTGTTAAGAATTCTCTTAAAAAACAGAGGGCTATCAAAATTTAGTCCATACACATTGAGGAGAGTCACCTTTTTTAAGTATAACTCCCCTTTTATTACAATATATCTGCCTTCAATGTCTTCTATCATTGATATATGTTTAAAGGGTATACCTTTACGAATTAATATTGCAACACCTCTAGATTTATGTGAGAATGAAGAGTGGTACGCTTTAGCAATCCATTTTGCTTTCAATCTGTGTTGTGCTTCCTTTTTAAGATGTGTCTCCTGGAGAAATATTATATCTGTTTTCAATGATTTTAAATGAGCTAACACTTTGCCTCTCTTAATAGGTTCATTAATTCCCTTAACATTCCAACTACAGAATTTAATTCCCTCACCCCCAATTTTTATATTCATGTCTTGCATCTTGTGATTAAGTGGTAGAGCAGATGATTCAGCACACTCAACCCTACCTTATACTTGAACATCAGGTAGATGAATTTTAGGTCACGTCTATTTTCCATCCGAACATATCTCCTTAAATAAAATATGCAACTACAACTACAATTAGTGCAGTTAGTGATAAGCCACCACCATAGATGCTTAGCCATACTAAGCATCTATGGACTTCCGTAGCTTTTGGTTTATAAAAATACTAGCTCCGTACTTTCCTTGAAAGGGAAGTTTCCAATTCGATGCATACAATTTGTGGGGGGGAAAGAAATATTGATTATATTCCATTAATGGTATAATTAGTAGTCTCAAATTGAAATGTTAGTTTTGTATAATATAAACATTTATCAAAGAATAATCAAAAACGAAAACATCAGAGAGAGAGAGCCACCAAACATTTCTCATTATAAAATACCTGAATCACACTTTACTTATATTTCATACTTTTAGTTAATTCTTAAATAATCTAAATAATCTTATTATCTTATTATCATTAGTTAGTGTTAGTTAATATTCTTGATTATTAATAGTTGTTAGAGGTTAGTACTAGAATGTTAGTATTATATATCCGTTGCAGGAAATATACCCAATTCTTATTGCGAATTTTAGGCAACCCTTAAATATAATAGTTTAAAGTTTAGAGTTCCATATCTTCTCTGCGAGATAGCAGTATCCAGGCAGGTGTTAAGTGTTGAATATTTTTCAATCTTCGATCTTGTCCTCGATGTTCTTGGCAAATTCAAATGCTTCCATGTGCTTGATGAAGAAGTATTCCTTCTTCTCGTAACTGACTCTTAGTGTTGCGGGGTATAACAGTCCATATCTCAGATTCTTTATGTTCTTCAGTATTCTTCTTGTTTCTGTGAACAACGCTCTTTTCTTAGCAACTTCCACAGGGTAATCTCTGAATACGCTAATCTTGTCTCCTTCATATACAAGATTTCTGCTTTTGCCAATTTTCCTCATCATGTCATCCAATACATGGTCATATTGGACCTTTACTATCATTATTCTTGGTCGGTCATCCACCTTTGGGGGACGTCTCGGCACTCTGCGCGCTCGGGCAAGTAATGGCGCCTGGTCCAGGTTCAAAATTGTTTTCAATACTTCTGCAGCAAAATCACGGGGGTCACGAGTCCCCTCTCTGCCTTCCTGGATGCCCACGATTCTTAAGTTCTGACGCCTCTGTCGTCCCTCCAAGTCTATACATTTTTCAGTTATTTGATGCAATAACTTTGATAGGCGTTGGTTCTCAGTGATGAGTTGTTTTGTAGTTGCGGTGCTTGTCTCAGCAAGTTCTTCAAGTTCTTTTACAATCTTGTGGTGTTGGTTTAATGTCAGGAGAATAGGTTCAAGTTTAGAATCAAATCTGGATTCCATCTTATTCAGTTTTTCATTTACTTCTTCAACATTTTGAGTCATATTTCTTTCCATATCTAATTTCCAGTCTTCAAGGACTTTGTGTACAATCTCTGTAACATCTTCTTTAATTTGTTCTTTAATTTCTTTTTTGAAAGATGTCAGCTCCTCTTTAAACTCTTTAAAGTTCTGTCTAAGATCTTTAAGTTCCTCCTTAAGAAATGTTTTTAATTCTTCCATCTCAGTCTTTTTCTTCTTCTTTGAGATGTCTTCTCGGGATGCTGTTAAACCTGAGGCCGAGGCTTCAGTTGGGCCTACCTCTTTAGTCTTGCCGTTTTTTGCCTTGTGGGGGGGAGTATGTTGAGTCGACATACTGCCGGTGTCGCGCGCCTGATGACGTCACGGGTTTACTGCAAAACAATCGGTGCCGTTTTCTGCAGGTAGGATCTGTCTTTTCCCCCCGTTTTTTCGTTTTTTTCACGGAGCTAGTTCGCGCGAGTCTCTCCTACTCCTTAGCGCCACCGGAAGTCATATTCAGTGATTTCAATTCCTAAATATTTAAATTTTTCTGTGGCTATTTTAAAGGGGAATTTCAAGAGATGTGTTGAGTCTTTTGGTTTTATCGACATAATTTCACTTTTGTTCCAGTTTATTCTGTATCCTGAGAAAGATCCAAAGTCCTCAATTAGATTTAATATGTTTGGTATACTGATTTGGAGTTTTGTGATATACAGTAATACATCGTCTGCGTATAAGGATATTTTGTTATTTGAATATTCTGTATTATAACCGTAAATATCCGGGTGTGTTCTAATTTTTTCAGCTAAAGGTTCAATTACCAGAGCAAATAACAGCGGTGATAATGAACATCCTTGTCTATTGCCCCTTGTTAATTGGAATTTCATAGATAGTATATTATTAGTTAATATTCTAGCCGTGGGTTTGTTATATAATAATTTTATCCATGCGATGAAGCTCTCTCCCATTTGAAATTTTTGCAATACTTTAATCATATAATCCCATTCTACTTGATCAAACGCATTTTCTGCGTCCAATGAAATGATAGATACCTCTTGTTCTTGAGGTTTGTGAGAGTGCATTATGTTAAACAGACGTCTCAGGTTATTAAATGAATGTCTCTTAGGTATAAATCCCGTTTGATCCTCATTTATTAATTTACTAACATATTGACAGTCTTCTAGCTAGTGTTTTCGCTAATATTTTTTGATCCGTATTTAACAAAGCAATAGCTCCATATGAGCCTGGTTCTTCTATATCTTTATCTTTTTAAAGTATTAATGTGATCGTTGATTCTGCTAGTGTTTCAGGTAAGATTTGTTCTTTAAAAGCGTAGGTATACATTTTCTGTAGACGTGGTGTAACTATGTCGTAAAAACATTTATAAAATTCATTACTGAATCCGTCTGGTCCTGGTGTTTTTCCATTCTTAAGTGTGTTTATTGTGTCTTCTATTTCCTTAGCTGTAATTTGTGCTCCCAGTTCCTCTTGTTCCTTCAATTCTAGTTTCGGAAGGTTACAATTGTCCAAAAATTCTGAAACTTTGTTATTGTCTATTAGCGTTTTCGATGTGTATAAATTCTTGTAATATTGAGCAAATCTTTTATTGATATCATTAGGTAGTGTTAATAATTCCCCTCTGTCTGATTTAATCTTTAAAATTGCATGATCTTTTTCCCATTTTTTCAGTTGGCGTGCCAAGAGTTTATGGGGTTTATCCACAAATTCGAAATGTTCTTGTTTTGTAATTTGGAATAATCTTATAATCTTCTCTGATAATAATTTATTTAGCTTAAATTTCAGTATTAAAATTTTATTATGTTTATCCATAGTTGGGTCTTTAGCATTATCTATATCTAGTTGTCTGATTTGTTCTTCTAATTGCCTTTGTTCATTCTTATTCTTTTTGTTTTGAAAGGCTTGATACGAGATAATGACTCCTCTAATAAATGCTTTGAAGGATTCCCATAATAAAGTGGGCGATATATCTGGTGTATCATTTGTCTCAAAAAATAGGTCCATCTGTTTTTTTAGATATGTACTCCCTTGTGGGTCTTTCAGAATTTGCGAGTTAAACCTCCACAACGATTTGTTCATAGACATTCCTTCCAATTTTAAAACGAAAGTTAGCGGGGAGTGATCTGAAATCGTATTGGTGTGATATTTAGGGTTCATAGTATAAGGGATTAGTTTTGTATCCACTAGGAAGTAGTCTATACGTGAGTATATTTTATGTACCATTGAATAAAACGAGTATTCCCTTCCAGTCGGATTCGCGATCCTCCAGACGTCTGCTATATTTGTATTTTTTATATATGTATTTAAGAGTTCACTAGTTTTAGATTTCATATTACCTCTTTGTTTTTGCATCGATTTATCTAAGTACAGATCTAAAGCACAGTTGAAGTCTCCTCCAATTATAACATTTTGGTAGTTAAATTCTGCGATTGTATTCAGGATTTTATTTAAAAAATGAGGATTATCAAAATTGGGCGCATATATGTTTACCAAAGTGATTGGCGTAGCATGGATCTCTCCTGTAACTATAAGATATCTCCCGTCCTTATCTGATATAATGTTCTTTGATTTGAATGGTATTCCTTTGCGAATAATAATTGCGGTGCCTCTGGATTTCGAAGTATATGAGGAGTGAAATGTTTGGCCTATCCAATTCGCCCTCAATCTCATCTGATCTTGATGTTTAAGGTGCGTTTCCTCTGGAAAAGTAATGTCCATGTTATATGATTTCAACTGAGCTAGTATTTTGCCCCTTTTAATTGGTTCATTAATACCCCTTGTATTCCAGCTACACAGTGTGATTCCTCCCATTTTCTTTTGTTTATCATCTTGCATTTTCTCTGATTTTAATACCCTTATTTATTACGGTGCATCCATACCTCAGGACTCTGGATATTTGGGGGGCGTTTATATTACTAACTTCCTTGGTAGATCCCTTTTGCGATTTTCCTTGGAAAAAAAAACACATAGTAGTGACATATTGTGATAAAAAAAAAATTTGAACAAGTAAAATTACAGTGTCTGAAGTATTCGACACAGTAGTGCGTGTCCCACGTGTCTGGGATTCGACATCTATTCGACTTCCGAAGTTGATGTACAATTAGCTCCGCTCCTTTTATTACTCTAAACCTAAGAAGGCGGTGCCATTTCAAAATCAATTATATTTCACCCAATTACACTATATATATATATATATATATATATATATATATATATATATATATATATATATAATTCAGACTTATCAGATCTGTGTTCAGCTACTGTGAAATTTATTTATCTAACACTTTCATCTACTAATTATTTATAATTAGTTATATCTTTGATAATAGTAAGCTGTTAGCTGTAAGGGTTAACCAGAAACAGGCTCCTGGAATTATGCCAGGTGCCTGAGTCTCCTCCCTTCTCCACACGAACTACATAACACTTAACCTTTCAGTATTATCTACTTTAATTCTAAAGTTTGTTATCTCTATATACGAGCTAATCAGTCTTATTAGCAGATTATTACATTTTGCCCATTGTATAGTTCAGGTTAGTTTCCATTTATATTTCTATATTAGTATTGTTAATTATTATTAATTCTCTATATTTTGTAAAGCTGTTTTGTGACCTTAAACCGCCATTTAAGTCCTTGTGGTGTTTTCCACATTCGGCTCTGCTGTTCATCTCTGCGTTGCTTATCAGTCTTTCCTTCATTTTGAACAAAGAATGTCCTTGAGTTGAATTCCAAAGCGTCCAAAGGAGATAAGGTGTCTAGACCATCGCACGTGGAAATTCTCTTCCATTTTAAACTTTTAGAGAATGGTGTTTCTTCCCTTATCTTCAGGTGTTCTCTGTGAAGTAATAAAAGGAATGAAATTGTCCATATCGTCCCGCTGCCATGATTAATCTTCTGTTTCTGCCACAATCTCTTGGGCATATTTATAAGATGCGTCCGAATTAGTGAAAGTTTTCTCTTTTCCCTTGATAGTAATGCGCATCCTGGCCGGATAAAAAACGCCACATCTGACATCTTTAACTCCATGGAGAATCTGTCTTGTCTGTTCGAACTTTCTTCTCTTTTGCATGATCTCATAGGGATAATCCCGGAGGAGTTTGATAGTGTCGTTTCCAAAGGTCATCTTCACTCCATATATGATTTTTTTCATCTGAGACTTTCGCCAGTTGACTCTTGAGGCTGTCTAGTTCTAGCTTCATTCCCTGCATATCTTCAGCCATTTGATCAACAATTGTTTCCATGTCTTTTATTTCAGTTACATGTGAAGAAATAATTACATGCACAGCCTCATATACTTCTTAGTTTCTACTTCCCCTTTATTAATTCTCCCCATTAGCTCTTCATGCACATCCTCAATTCGTTTTTGTATAATGCCAATGCAGTCAATAACTTTTTGATTACCAGCATTGATGTTCGACATATTTTCCATCAATTTAACATTAATATTTTCCATCATTTTTGAGTTTCCAGCCTCAATATCCTTTCTCAGTTCTCTTACCGAGTTCTTTATCTCCTCCATTTCATTTTTCTCCTTAGTAGTCATCTCAGTCTTGGATCTTGTAGCCATTCCAGAATCCACTTCAGAGGTCTGTTCTTCAGTTTTCTGCGTTTTCAGCAGTTTTGAGATTGTTCTCTGAGGGCTCTGAGCTGAAGACAGTTTTTTCATTTAAAATCCTTTATTCTCCGTTTTAAATCGCAGCGCTTACTGATGATGTCATCAGCGCGACGTCCCGGGGCTCCGGTGAGTTTTTGAATTGGTCCCGACCTCCAGACCCGGTTTTAACGCGAAAAATCGCGATTTTACAGCAGCGGAGCTAAAAGTTGCGACTGCTAGTCCAGCATGGCGCCACCGGAAGTCATTAAATTCACAAATTAAGAAGTCCCTCCCAATTTACCTACCCTCCCGTGGCAACAATAGGGCTGTTTTCATTGATTAGGTTCTGAAAAATAGTTCAACAGAAGCCAGATTTTGTTCAAATGACAAAGCATTGCTCCTATTTCCTTACATTCAAACAAACTGGGAACTAGGGAAATTCAGTAGCGATGCTAGTACATTGCACCATATAACGTCCCCAAGCATGTGTCCTCTTGGGAGAGCTGTAAAACGGAATAAAAATCAAAGATATTTATGGGAAACAAGGTCTTAAAATTCCCCTCTGATTTCCATAGGCAAGCAAAACTAATTCAGTTAACTTGTTTGACCTTCGTAATATCATGCACACACAACAAAAATCTGCAATTACCAATATAAAAAAATAATGGACAAGGGAGATGGAAGGAACTGCAGACGATGGTTTATAAAAGAGATGCAGGTGCTGGAGTAACTCAGTCAGATAGCATCTCTGGAGAACATGGATAAGGTGACCTTTTGGGTCAGGTCCCTTTTAAATCTTTCCCCTATCACCTTAAACCTATCCCCTCTGGTTTTTGATACCCCTTCTCTGGGACAGGAACTGTGTGCATTCACCTAATAAAAACATGGAAATATAGAAAATAGGTGCAGGAGTAAGCCATTCTGCCCTTCGAGCCAGCACTGCCATTCAATATGATCATGGCTGGTCATCCAAAATCAGTACCCCGTTCCTGCTTTCTCCCCATATCCCTTGATTCTATTAGCCCTAAGAGCTATATCTACTCTCTCTTGAATACATCCAGTGAATTAGACTCCACTGCTTTTTGTGGCAGAGAATTCCACAGATTTACAACTCACTGGGTAAAAAGGTTTTTCCTCATCTCAGTCCAAAATGGCCTACCCCTTATTCTTAAACTGTGACCCCTGGTTCTGGACTCCCCCCGACATTTTTCCTGCATCTAGCCTGTCCAATCCCTTAAGAATTTTATATGTTTCTATAAGATCCCCTCTCAACCTTCTAAATTCCAGTGAATATAGAAACATAGAAACATAGAAATTAGGTGCAGGAGTAAGCCCAGTCGACCCATTCTTTCATCATATGTCAGTCCCGCCATCCCGGGAATTAACCAGGAGTGAACTGCAGATGCTAGTTTAAACTGAAGATAGACACAAAATGCTGCAGTAACTTAGAGGGACAGGCAGTATCTCTGGAGAGAAGGAATAGGTGACGTTTCGGGTCGAGACCTTTCTTCAGCCTGAGGGCCTGTTTCCAATCTTTATGACTCTATGACTATGAGTCTTGAAAGAAAACTTGTGTTAGCCATTACAATTGTCTCAACATTGGGATGATTTAACTGTGGGAATTTGACAGAGGTCCATATTTGCAATGGTGGATGATTCCACCCAAAATAACAACAGGGGTCTTAATTAACCTCAAGGCATCCATAACAGCAGTAGTTTTGATTGACAACTCAGTAAAGCCATTTTTATAGCTAGAATTGAGGGTGGAGGCAGGTCATCTTTTAATCTTCCTTTCCCTCTGATAGATTAATTCCAGATCAGATTAAAAATTGGAACAGCCAGAAAAACGAGCCTTGCCCAGTAATTTCATTAACGATGAATGACAAGGTGAAAACTAAGTTAGATCAGTGCAACAGGAAAGGTTTCATAGTTAATCACCATAAATATGCAATTAACTGATATTTAAAGTAAAAAGGTAGATTTTGTAGTGAGAACAGCATTTTGTCGATTCTACTGTGCACATAAATTAACTCAATGTGTTGGTTATAATGAGTTCTATCTCACTCATTCAGTCTGTTTCCATTGGGCAAAATAAAAGACCGCTGTGGAATATTTTCAAACTTTATCAAAATCAATGATAATAAAGCATAAATGGTTTCTATAATGGAAACCCATCCCCCTCCACTGCCCCCTACATGATTTCAGCCAAGTTCAAACCAAGAAGGTTTATTGCTGCAGCGTGGTCAGAGTATTATTTAACGACATATTGGTAAAAAAGTTAATGCTTCAGATTGCTGGAAATGTTAAGCCTACTTATGCTTTTCTAAACTAGAGAGAAGGCCCAAACACGTGTCTATCACCAATGAGGTATTGGCAACTGTAGGTGAAAGAACCCAGTTTACTTTTCTGAATGTGTCAATACACTAAAAATTGAGAAAGTAGTATACATTTGTTACACTTTACACTAACCGTCAATCATCATTGCATATTAATTAGCTAAATACTGCATTCAGGCATAATTAAATATTACTCCATTGTAAAGATACTAGAATTATCATGCTGATGTAAAACTATATGTTGAGTTCCTAATGCAATTTTAGGTCTGTTATTGCCGATTCAAACTAACAGCGGCAAACAAAATTTAAACCAATTTGCAAGTCTTGAATTTTACATAATTAGTCCATATTGTAGATGAAGTAAGCATGAAGTTTTCATGCTGGAACATGGAACCACAGTACAGATGCTGGTTTACAAAGGAAGACACAAGGTGCTGAAGTAACTCAGCGGGTCAGGCAGCATCTTTGGAGTACATGGATACAGTTGGTGACGTTTCAGGTTGGGACCCTTCTTCAGACTGATTGTTGGGGGAGGAATGAAAGTTGGAAGAGAGGAGGGGCAGGGTAAAGCCTGCAGGTAATAGGCTGACATAGGTAAGGAGGGATTTTGATAGGTAGATGGTTGGACAAAGGCTAAAGGAAAAGACAGAAGGTGCAAGGAAAAAACAGATTGAGGAGTTAGAAATTGTGACGTTAGAGGATGGAATATAGGCAGAGGGTAGGGGAGGGGAGAAGTAGGTGCAAGCCCAAGTTGGGCACAGGGTGGGGAGGGGGGAGGGGGTAGATGGGGGAAGGGAGATGGGGAGGGTCAAGTAGTTATCCAAAATTGGAGAATTGAATGTTCATACCATTGCGTTGTAATCTATCCAAACAGAATATGAGGTGCTGTTCCTCCAGTTTGCATGTGGCCTCACTCTGGCAATTGAGGAAGTCCAAGACAGAAAGAACAGATAGGAATGGGAAGAGGAGTTAAAATGGATAGCCAACGAGAGATCTAGCAGACCTTGGGTGACCAAATTCAAGAGTTTGGGGAAACAATCACCAAGTCTACACTTAGTCTCGCTGATGTACACACCACGCTCACATCGGAAACACTGGATGCAGTAACTGTCGTTAAACTAAATGCACGTGAACCTTTGTCTCATCTGGAAAGACTGGTGTGATCCTTGGATGGAGGAGGTATAACGACATGTGTTACATCTCCTGATGGTGCAGAGGAAAGTGTGTGGGAAGGAGGTAGTTTGGGTGGGAAGGTATGAGTGAACCAAGGAGTAGTGGAGGGAGTGGACTCTGCTGAATGCGGAAAGGGTGGAGATGGGAAGATGTGACTGGTGGTGGGATCATTTTGGAGCTGACGGATATGACAGAAGATGATGTATTGGATATGGAGGCTGGTGAGGTACATGTCGAGAACCAGGGAAACTCTATACTTGTTCCATCTGCCGGGGAGGTCTTGCAGGAGCAGAACTATGGGACATAGAGGATGTGGGTCAGGGATAACCATATAACCATATAACAATTACAGCACGGAAACAGGCCATCTCGACCCCTCTAGTCCGTGCCGGGTGGGGGGTGGAGGGCGGGCAACCACATTTAAAGAACATCTCGGATGTCCTAGAATAGAAAGCCTCATCTTGGGAGCAAATGCAGCATAGATGAAGAAATTGAGAATAGGGGAAAGTATCTTTGCAAGAGGCAGGAGATAGAGGGATGGATACAGAGAGATCAAGAAAGGGGCAAGACATGTCAGGGATAGTCCAAGTGAATTTGAGGGTAGGATGGCAGTTAGTAGTAAAGATATCAATGAGCTCTACATGGGTGAAGGGGTTAGTTCCAATGCAGTTGTTGAAGTAGCAGAAAAAGAGTTGGAGGATGTTGCCAGTATACGTTTGGAACAAGGACTGTTCAACGTAATCGACAAAAAGGCAGGCATAGCTGGGGCCCAAGCTGAGGCATGGCTATACCTTAGACGGGCAAAGTGAGAGGAGTCCAAGGAGAGGTTGTTGAGAGTGAGGACAAGTTCCAGCAGTCAGTGGAGTGCATTAGTAGAGGGAAATTGAGTGGGTATAAAACTTAGACCTGTGTCTAAGAGGGATGAGCAGTAACAGTAGCAACAGAGAGAGTGAGAGTCGAGTGAGATAACAGAAACGTGTGTTTTGAGTTGAGACTGTACTTCAGTATGTGTTATATTTATGAACAAAGTATGAACAGTCCATGAGGCTTTCCCGGTGGGGAATGAAGGTATACAAGACTGAGTGCCAATGTTAAAGATGAGGACCTGGGGGCCACGAAAATGAAAGTTTTTGAAGAGTTGAAGGGCGTGTGAGGTGTCTTGGGCATAGGGCAAAAGGGGAATAGGATTGAATCAGGTATTTGAAGATGAGTTCAATGAGACAAGAGCAGGCAGAAACAATGAGACTGCCAGGGCAATCCTGTTTGTTGATATTGGAAAGGAGATAGATGTGGGCAGTGCATGGCTGGGGAGCGATAAGACTGGAGCTGTGTAGGGGAAATCCCAGTGTAGAATGGAGGTATAAAGGGACTGGTCATCCATGATAAAGATGAGGCAATGCGGGCTAGGAAACTGAAAGTTATTGAAGAGTTGAAGGGCATGTGAGGGTGTCCTGCTGGGGAATGTCCTTCCCATACGTTCTCCTCCTACTCATATGTTCTTGCGCAGCACAGAGGTGCAGCGGTAAAGTTGTTGCCTTACAGCGCCAGAGACCCGGGATGAATTCTGACTACGATGCTATCTGTACCAGGTTTGTACGTTTTCCCTGTGACCATGTCATTTTTTTCTGTGTGCTCCTGTGTTCTCCCACATTGATGTGCAGGTTTGTATGTTAATTGGCTTCTGCAAAGTGTCCCTAATGTGTAGGATGTAGAACTAGTGGGCAGTGTATTTAGATAGCGATTTCTTCACAAGCTCTGGTATGCTCATGAAAAATCAAACAATATCAATCCACAGAAGAATTTAATTATAACTATTAAATGTGCAGAGTATTCTATTGGTTCTCATTCATGAAATATATGCATCTTGATCCTGCATTCAAATGGCTGACATACACTTTTAATGTAACCAAACTCTTTCTTGAATATAGGGTGACTGGGTCTCCTCAATCCTCTTCGGTAAAGAATTCCAAAGATTCACTGTCCTCTGGGTGAATAAATTCTCATCTTCTCATTCAGATATTCATTTGAATGTCTCACCCCATATTTTGAATCTGCGAATCCAGCTTCCAGGCAACTCTGTCATGGGAAACGTAACCTTGCAGCTGTAGATTGGCACAAAAAGCTGGAGTAACTCAGCAGGTCAGACAGCATCTCTGGAGAAAAGGAATAAGTGACGCTTCGGGTCGAGACCCTTCTTCAGTCTGAAGAAAGGTCTCGAACTAAAATGTCACCTATTCCTTTTCTCCAGAGATACAGTCTTATCCACTGAATTACTCCAGCTTTTTTTTGCATCTATCTTCGATTTAAACCAGCATCTGCAGTTCCTTCCTACATTATTCTGCAGCTGCTTGTTCAATCCTTGTAAAAAATTTATACATTTCAATCAATTCTCATTCTGCACTCTAGATTCCCCTGAACTAGATATGCCCTTTCTGCTTAATCTCAACTCATTCAATATACCCATCATCTCAGAAATCATCTGTGGAATATTGGCTGCACTCTCTGTGTTAATTATGTCCTTCCTCAGGTTGGGAGATCAGATCTGTAAGTAATATCCCAGGTACGGTATCACCCGGATCCTATATCAGTGGTGCAACATTACTCTTCTTACAATGAAGGTCAACATATCATTTGGCTTCTTAACTGCTTAGCTGTGTCTGAGTGTTATCATTAAATAATTGAAACACACGTGGGTCCTTCTGAGCACCACACCTTTCAATTTCTCAAATTTTAAAAAACAGTACTTTTTGATGCTTTTGTGGAAGACCTTGCATGTTTTGCACATCACACCGACCTGCCTGTGTTTGGCTCATATCCCTCGAAACCTGTCCTATCCATGTACCCTGTCTAAATGTTTCTTAAACATTGCGATAATACCTGCCACAACCATCTCCTCCGGCAGCTTGTTCCATGCACCCACCACCCTTTGTGTGAAAACGTACCCCTCAGGTTCCTATTAAATCTTTCCTCCCTCACGTTAAACCTGTTCTTGATTCCCCTACTCTGGGCAAGAGACTACCCGATCTATACCTCTCATGATTTTGTACACCTCTATAAGATCACCCCTCATCTTCCTGTGCTCCAAGGAATAGAGTCCTAGCTTGCTCAACCTCCCCCTATAGCTCAGAGCTTCGAGTCCTGGCAACATCCCCGTAAATCTTTTCTACACCCTTTTCAGCTTGACAACATCTTTCCTATAACATTGTGCCCAGTACTGGTGCCCGGGGACTTGAAAACAATTCCCAGTTCTGGAGGAATTAGAAGAATATATGTATGAAATATGAATTTAAAACAGGATATTTTGCTTATCTTGCTTTCCATATCTTGTTTTTCCTAATAACAAAAGGAGGTAATCCAGTCTAAATATCCCACTACTATTTCTGTGCCCTGTTCCCTTCACATTTCCATCAATTATCCCAGATTCTAGTACTCACCTAGAAAGGAGGGGCGATTTACAGTGACCAAATTATTTACCAACCCACATGTATATGGTGTATATATAAGGAATTGAAAGCACCCAGAGGTGTGCAAACTCACAAGAAAAGTGTGCAAATTCCACACACAAACTACTGGAGGTCACTGGTCACTACCCAGGTCACTGAAACTGTGAGGGAAGCTGCTCTACAAATTGTGCCACTGATCTGCATTAGGCAAATATCCTAATTAATCTCATCGACATATGCTCGAGTTCTATCTCTTCCTGCAATACGATTTCTTGATCCGTAGTTAGCACTGCAGCGTAATTAATATTTATACAGCTCTCTGCTTGTGAACAAGTAACTTTCAGGAGAATCAAATAGTTTGAAGAAGGGTCTCGACCCAAAACGTCACCCACCCCTTCTGTCCAGAGATGCTGCCTGTCCCGCTGAGTTACTCCAACTTTTTGTGTCTATCTTCGAAACAAATTGTTTGATAATTCCACATGCCTGGGATGAGAAACTCTTGAACATTTCAAGGCGGAAATCACTTTCTTCCACACTGACATTTTTAATGTCAAGGATAAAATGGTGCCATAATAAGCACCTGTGAGATTGACAGCAATCCCATTTCTATCAAGTTAAAGCCTTTGTTTTTCTGCCTTGTCTTGTGACAAGCAATATATTGTCAGAAATATATACTGCAGTGACTCATATTATGTGGTGAGTTAAGTGATGCATTCTTCAGTACATATAATGATTCGTGAAGATTATTTCACATTAAAGGCCCGTGAAGGGTCACAGTGACAAGCAAATCAGATTTAAAATCTTCATCAAACATCACCAACAGGATGTGGACATTTTTAACCTTACTGATGAGATGCCATCACTTGCTAATTTTTGTCCCACCCCAACCTCACTTTACCAGCTTTTGACCCGCTACTCCACCAGTCTGAGGAAGGGTCTTGAGACTGAAACATCAAAGATAGACACAAAACGCTGGAGTAACTCAGCAGGACAAGCAGCATCTCTGACGAGAAGGAATGGCTGACGCTTCGGGTCGTGACCCTCCTTCAGCCTGGTGAAGACCCTTCTCACACCTTACACTTCCTTATCTCTGTATCTCCCCCTCCCCTGACTCTGTCTGAAGAATGGTCTCGACCCGAAACATCACCCATTCCTTTTCTCCAGCGATGCTGCCACCCCACTGAGTTACTCCGGCATTTTGTGTCTATCTTCACCTATCATTTGCCAGGCTTTGTCCTGGCTCACCTCTCTTTTCCAGCTTTCTTCCATCTACAATCAGTCTGCAGAAGGGGGTCCATCCAAAACATTATCCATTCTTATCCCTTTGACCACAAGCAACCAACTCCATTCAACATTGGTAAGTTCCTGTCTAATACTCAACAAACTTGTCTACATGGATTTTATCAAGGCATTTGGTAAAGTCCCTTGTGGTAGGTTGATCCCAAAGATTAAGATGCATGAGATCCACCATGACTTGGTTATTTGGATTCAGAACTGGCTTATTCATAAAGATAGTGGGTTGTGGTTGAAGAGTGACCAGTGGAGCTCTGCAGGGATCTGTGCTAGGACCTCTGTTGTTTGAGATGTAAGTTTGTAGATTACACCAAAATCAATAGAGCTGCAGACTGTGAGTTAGATTGCCAAAGTAATAGTGGGATATCGAGAATGAACAGAGAGGAGTCATTGCAGTTTCCATCTGAAACCTTTTGTGTTCTCCACGCATCACAGTCAGCCTTCACTCCTGCACTTGAATCATTTGCCAACAACTTCTCCTTACCTGGATCCACCTATTACTTGCCAGTTCTTGCCCCATTCCTTCCCCCCACCACTTTCTACTGGTTATCTCCCCTCTATTCTAGTTTTGAAGAAAGGTCTCTAATTATCTGACCATTTCCTCTCATAGACGCTGCCTGACCCTTTGGGTTACTCCACCAGTTTGTTTATTGCTCACGATTTTAAACACCTCTCTTCATGGTGGCGTAGTGGTAGAGTTGCTGCCTTACAACGCTTACAGCACCAGAGACCTGGGTTCGATCCTGGCTACGGGTGCTTGTCTGTACGGAGTTTGTATGCTCTCCCCGTGACCACATGGGTTTTCTCAGAGATCTTCGGTTTCCTCCCACACTCCAGACGTACAGATCAGTAGGTTAATTGGCTTGGTATAAGTGTAAATTGTCCCTCGTGTGTGTAGGATAGTGTTAATGTGCAGTGATCGTTGGTCAGTGTGGACTCAGTGGGCCGAATGGCCTGTTTTTGTACTGTACTTCTGTACTAAATTAAACTAAACAAAACTAAACTAAACTAAACCTCTGTTGAATCACTTTGCAACGTCCTCTGTTCTGAGTAGAACTTCCTAGACTCCTAGGCCAGCCATTTATACTTAAAATACCTAATTGTAGTAAACTCGTGTCTGTACCCCATAGAACATCTTTACATTTTCTCTAAAGTATGGTACCCAGAACTGGACACAATACTGCTGGTTTGGATGATGAAGGTCGATGAAGGTTGATTATGACTTTCTTGTGCTTGTCCTCTATAAATCTTTCTGCATTTTTATCCATTTTAGATATGCCTTCTAGGTTGTGATTTTGCTTCTTGCTTTTTACATTTCTCTGCATGAAATCTCATCTGCCACCTATCTGTACATTCCAATCATCTATCAACATTTCCCTGAACTCTTTTACAATCCTCCTCACAGTTCACTGTAGTTTCAGGTTTTGTATCCCTGCCAGATTTATTCATTGTAAGTCAAGTGCAAGTCATTAATATATGAGTGAGAAAAGCTGTGGTCCTTCAATTTAATTGTGGGCTATTCTTGTGCACTTCCCTCAAGTCTAAAAAAAAACTGTTTGTCGCTACCGCTTTCTATTTCCTGTTACCAAACCAATTTACCACCTATGTTGCTCTAGACCATTTTATTGCTTGGTGTTTATTTTAATGACGCACTTGTTAGGTGACACCTTATCAAACACTGCATTTCCCTCATTTACCTCTGTGACTTCATCAAAAGCTGTACTGTTAACTATATATGATTTGTCATAAACAATTCCAAGCAGATTTTCCTCAAATCCCAATATATTTATATTTTAATTCTGATTATTGGTATTTTAAATATCTTCCCCCAACATTCAGCTGACTGGTCTGTAATTACTACGTTTATCGGTACATTGAAATAAATTCCATTTTCAGTTTTCCAGTCCTCAGTCACCACTCGTAAGGAAGCCTGGATGATGCAAGAAATTGAGGCTCTTGTCAGGAAAAAGAAGGAGGCATGGGCCAGCTATAGGTAGCTGGGATCGTGTATCCCTGAAGGAATTTAGGGGACTGAGGGGCATACTTAAAAAGGAAGTCAGGAGAGCAGAAAAGGGTCAGGAGATAGCTCTGGCAGATAAAATAAGTAAGATTAAATGAGAACTTACCAGTTTGAAGTTTGATCTGTATTTTATGAGGCGTTACGATGAGGGATTACGTGAAGACCCCGTCCAGCACGCATGCGCGACATACTTCAAAGCAGCGGTGTGGAATCACAGAAACAACACAATAATTGAAATAAACATAGTAAAGACAAGGAGAACTAAGTTACCAGTTGATCTCTATAATTGAGGGCGGGAGAGGAGGGCATGTAATCCCTCATCGTAACTCCTCATAAAATACAGATCAAACTTCAAACTGGTAAGTTCTCGTTTAATCGTACTATTTTACTTCGGAGTCACGTGAGTGACTACGTGAAGATTTTAAAGCTCTGTGATTTCAAACCGTGTAACAGTTCATACTTCACTCGCTGTCAAAGTCATCCAAGGGAGGAAGTATGTTATCGTAATCAACCATGAATCTGTTTGTGAAACAATAATGGTATTTATTTTAACAATAACAAAAATAAAATAATGCTCCCCCGGGCTTAAATTATATGTTTGCAGAGTCTAAAATTCTTTCTGCAAATAAAACAGGTTCTGCTAACGGCTTGTCGTAGAACGTTTGGAATGTTTTCTCCATGGACCACCCCGCTATAGTCAGGATGTGGTCTAATGGCACGTCCATCCTTTTAGCCGCCAATGTGGATGCTGCCCTGGTGGAGTGAGATGTGTAAACGTCAGTATCCACTCCAGCAGCTCCCAGTACCTGCTTGAGCCATCTGGAGATGGTTTGGCTCGACACCCGACCATGAGGTTTTTTGTGGCTGACCCATAGAGCTTTTACTCTCCCTCGGGAATCTCTTGTTGCGTTGATGTAAACCAGCAAATGAGTCATGACACATAACCGGGGGTCAGGTGGGTACGCCCCGAAATCCATAACAAGGCCTGAAGTCCCTGGTCTGCTCTGCTTTACCAGCTCCTGAATAGTAAATGAGATACGGTCTGGTGTTATAACCATGTTGTCCAGTCTGAGTAAGTGGAGGGACTGGACCCTTTGTGCTGAGACTAGCGCCATCAGCATGACCGTTTTTAGGGTTAGCAGTTCCAGAGTGAGGGATCTGGCTGGTGACCATCCCCTTAGGTATGTCAGGACAACACTGACATCCCAGATCTTGGTGTACCTAGGTCTTGGGGGGTTCGAATTGAAGATCCCTCTCATTAGTTTGATCACCAGCGGATGAGACCCTATGGCCTGTTGTCCTGGTGCCTGTTTTAAGTAGGCTGACAGAGCACTTCTGGCGCTATTGATGACGCTATAGCTCAGTCCTTCATTATGGTGAAGGCCGGCCAAGAACTCCAGTACATTAGTTACGGTGGTTGATGAGTATGTTGTCCCTGTTTTCGAGCAGTATGTTTCCCACTTCCTTATGCTCGAGAGGTATTGTTTCCTGGTGGATATACGGTGGGACGCTGTCATCGTGTTCATGGTCCTGTTAGATAATCCCAGGCCCAGCAATGGTCTTTTCGGAATCTGTAACCCAGTAGGTTAATTCTGTCATGGCATGGTGAATCAATAGATCTGGACTACTGGGAATGGTCATTGGAGTTTCAATTACCCTGTCAAGGACCACTGGGAACCATGGCTGTGTAGGCCAGTCGGGTACTACCAAAATGCCTGAAGCAGAGTCCATCTGTATTTTGCGTAGTACCCGACTGATGAGGCAGAAGGGGGGAAAGGCATAGAAAAAATAGTTCCCCCAGTCCAGTGCGAATGCATCTATCGCTGCTGCCTCAGGGTCTGGTTCCCAAGCGACTCATCATTGATTTCAGACGTAAGGCACAACCCAAGACCCCCCTACTCATCTCAGGCGAACCCATATCCACCACTGACTCATACAAATTTCTAGGCACCCACATAAGCAATAACCTCAAATGGAAAATCAATTCTAATCACATCTACAAAAAAGCCAACCAGAGACTCTTCTTCCTCCGCCAGCTCAAGAAGTTTAGAGTAAGGAAACACCTCCTAATCAAATTCTACACAGCCATCATCCAAAGCATGCTCACTTTATCAATTACAGTCTGGTTCAGCAGTTTAGACACTCACTCCCGCAATAAATTACAACGCATAGTTAATAAAGCATCCAAAATCATCAGCACTCCCCTTCCATCAATAGAATCACTCCATCACAAACGGTCTGTGTCAAGGGTGAAGAAAATCATCTCTGATCCCTCCCACCCAGCACACCACATCTTCCACCTGCTCCCATCAGGAAGGCGCTACAGCTCACTGTCCGCCAAGACATCTCGATTTAAAAACAGTTTTTACCCACACGCAATCCGAATTCTGAACACACTATGATAACAGCACATATCCTCCCCATGCATGAACTGTATATTGTAAACTGTATATTGTAAGATGTTGTGTTTTATGTTATGTTTGACGGGAATCAGCCTACCTTGTAACATCCTGTACTGAACCTGAATTCCACCAGCTTGACTGTGTGGTCATTAAATAATCTAATCTAATCTAATCTAATACATCGGTACCTGGTGATTCTGTCGGGATGCAAAGAGATCGATATCTGGTGTGCCATATTGCTTTGTGATTTCAGCACATTTCGGTGTTATCATTGAACATGCGTGACCTGGTGTCTGCCACTGTATTTAGCTTACCTGGTAGGTAAGTTGCTGATAGCCAAATATGTCTATCAACACACCATTGCC
Organism: Amblyraja radiata; assembly: GCF_010909765.2. Taxonomy (NCBI): domain Eukaryota; kingdom Metazoa; phylum Chordata; class Chondrichthyes; order Rajiformes; family Rajidae; genus Amblyraja; species Amblyraja radiata. The sequence continues at coordinate 25,891,088 of NC_045981.1, forward strand.
AGATTGTGTTGACCAAATTGTCACATGATATCGATTTTATACCGCACATATGGTTAATATAGGCCACCACCGTGGTATTACCAACCTGTAAACGAACATGCAAATGGTGCATATTTGTACAATATGCTTTAAACCATAGAACGCAACTAACATTTCCAAATAGTTTATGCCCAGTGTCTGTAGTAGTGATGATTCTAGGTTAGTCCATCTACCACCTGTGCTGGATATGGTATTAGTTGCTCCCCAGCCTTGAGCACTGGCATCTGTTTGTATAGTTAACGTTGGGTTATTGATGATGATAGGACTGGAACTATGCCAAATGTTCCCTATCCACCATTGTAACTCTTATATTGCTTCAATGGGTAATTTCATTGTTCGGTCAAAATGACCTGCATGTTGTTTTAACGCTTGCACCTTTGCTCTTTGTAAGTTTTGATAGTGCAAAGGTCCAAATTGTGTAGCTGGAAATGCTGCTACTATTTTGCCAATTACTCTTGCCACTTGTCGGATGGTTGGTCGATTGTTAACCATTAAATTACAAGATGGCGGCGCGCACAGTCGCAGCGGCTCGAAGCTCTCCCTTTCGGTGCTTTTTTTGTGTGTTTTTGTTTGTATGTCTGTTTGACAATGTTACGTTTTGTCTTGCGAATCTCACCTTCAGCCGACAGGATCTTCTGATTATCGGATTACAGTGTAAACAGGCAGTTAAATGTGTTTTTCTGCATTCACGCAACATACCGGAGGAGATAGCCAGGACACCGGGCACTCCGTGGATTGTTGTCGGCCCCACCAAACGCCGGAGACGGAGGAGGCACAGGAAGCAAAAGCGTGGTCGCCGGTCCGGACTACTCGCTAGTCTAAGGCAACAACCACATAAACCACCGCTACCCAGCATCATTCTCACCAACGCCAGATCTATCACCAACAAAATGGACGAACTAAGACTACAGGTCGCCGCAAACAAATTCATGGCGGACAGTTGCATTCTGCTAATAACAGAGACGTGGCTACACGCACTTGTACCGGACGGAGCCATTGAGCTAGCAGGCCGCACAGCATTTCGCTGGGATAGAAACAAAGACTCCGGTAAGAGCAAAGGAGGGGGGTTATGCATCTACGTTCACAACAACTGGTGCACAAATACCACAATCATTGACAGACACTGTTCTGCTGATTTGGAGTACCTGATAGTTAGATGCAAGCCTTTCTACCTTCCACGTGAGTTTACCGTGGTCATAGTTACAGCTGTGTATATCCCACCGGATGCTAATGCTAGCATAGCCCTAGGCTACCTCCATAGCGCTATCAGCAAACAAGAGAACACCTACCCCAAAGCAGCCCATATCATAGCTGGTGATTTCAATCACGCAGACTTAAAATCAGTTCTCCCCAAGTTTGAACAACACATCAAATGTGCAACCAGGGGAGAAAATACATTAGACAAGGCCTACTCAAACATCAAGAAGGGGTTTAGAGCCACACCACTACCACACTTAGGCCAGTCGGATCACCTATCCATTCACTTAGCACCAGCATACACCCCCCTCAGGAGAAAAGCTCAACCCACCACCAGGACTGTTAAAACTTGGCCTGAAGGAGCTTCCTCACAGCTACAGGACTGCTTTGAAAGGACAAACTGGGACATTTTTGGAAATCAGGACTTGGAGGAGTACACATCCACGATACTCTTTTACATCCAGAACTGTGTTGACAACGTCACCGTCGACAAACTCATCCGGGTGTACCCCAACCAGAAGCCGTGGATGACAAAAGAGGTCCAAACTCTCCTCAAGGACCGCAACACCGCCTTCAGGTCTGGCGACAGAGCCCTGTACAGCGCTGCTAGAGCCAACCTGAAGAAAGGCATCAGGGATGCCAAAGCGGCCCACAAGAGGAAGATAGAGGACCACTTTAACAACGATCCACGGCGGGTGTGGCAGGGCATCCAGCACATCACCAACTACAAGCCCAGCAACAGCACGACGGCCGACGGCGACGTCTCACTGGCAGAGGAGCTGAACTGCTTCTTTGCTCGCTTCGAGGCTGAACCAGAAGAGCTCGTCACCATTCTCCCACCAGCCCCTAACAACAACAACTACACCCTCACTGTGCAGGAGCATGAAGTGAGGTGGGTGCTCAGGGCGGTGAACCCGAGGAAGGCTGCCGGCCCGGATGGCGTGACATATAACCATATAACCATATAACAATTACAGCACGGAAACAGGCCATCTCGGCCCTACAAGTCCGTGCCGAACAACTTTTTTCCCTTAGTCCCACCTGCCTGCACTCATACCATAACCCTCCATTCCCTTCTCATCCATATGCCTATCCAATTTATTTTTAAATGATACCAACGAACCTGCCGCCACCACTTCCACTGGAAGCTCATTCCACACCGCTACCACTGTCTGAGTAAAGAAGTTCCCCTCATGTTACCCCTAAACTTCTGTCCCTTAATTCTGAAGTCATGTCCTCTTGTTTGAATCTTCCCTATTCTCAAAGGGAAAAGCTTGATCACATCAACTCTGTCTATCCCTCTCATCATTTTAAAGACCTCTATCAAGTCCCCCCTTAACCTTCTGCGCTCCAGAGAATAAAGACCTAACTTATTCAACCTATCTCTGTAACTTAGTTGTTGAAACCCAGGCAATATTCTAGTAAATCTCCTCTGTACTCTCTCTATTTTGTTGACATCCTTCCTATAATTGGGCGACCAAAATTGTACACCATACTCCAGATTTGGTCTCACCAATGCCTTGTACAATTTTAACATTACATCCCAGCTTCTATACTCAATGCTCTGATTTATAAAGGCTAGCATACCAAAAGCTTTCTTTACCACCCTATCTATATGAGATTCCACCTTCAAGGAACTATGCACGGTTATTCCCAGATCCCTCTGTTCAACTGTATTCTTCAATTCCCTACCATTTATCATGTACGTCCTATTTTGATTTGTCCTGCCAAGGTGTAACACCTCACATTTATCAGCATTAAACTCCATCTGCCATCTTTCAGCCCATTTTTCCAAATGGCCTAAATCACTCTGTAGACTTTGGAAATCCTCTTCATTATCCACAACACCCCCTATCTTGGTATCATCTGCATACTTACTAATCCAATTTACCACAGGAAGGGTTCTGAAGGAATGTGCAGACCAGTTCTCCGAGGTCTTCACGAAAATCTTCAACCTGTCCCTGTCCAAATCCATCATCCCACCGTGCCTGAAGTCTGCCACAATCATCCCACTACCAAAAAAGCCTGTTATCAGCGGCCTTAACGACTACCGACCAGTCGCTCTCACACCAGTCATCATGAAGTGTTTTGAGAGGCTGGTCCAGCAGCACATCAAAGCCAGCCTCCCGCCCACCTTCGATCCACACCAGTTTGCCTACAGAGCAAATTGGTCCACTGAGGATGCCATCGCCACTGCTCTTCACACTGCACTGACCCACCTCGAACACCAGGGGAGCTATGTGAGGATGCTTTTCATTGACTTTAGCTCTGCCTTCAATACCATTATCCCCAGCAGACTGGTCACCAAACTCATGGATTTAGGACTCTCCCAACCCATCTGCCTCTGGATCAAGGACTTTCTGTCTATCCGCCCCCAGACCGTCAGATTGGGCCATCACCTCTCCACCCCCATCACACTCAGCACCAGCTCCCCACAGGGCTGTGTGTTGAGCCCCCTCCTCTACGCCCTCTACACCCATGATTGTGCCCCCGCCCACTCTACCAACACCATCGTCAAGTTTGCGGACGACACGACTGTGGTTGGACGTATCTCAGGAGGAGATGAGACAGCCTACAGGGAGGAAGTCCAAAGACTGGCAGCGTGGTGTTCAGACAACAACCTCATCCTAAACACCACAAAAACAAAGGAAATTATCATAGACTTCCGTAAGAACAGTGCAGCCCCCAAACCCCTATTCATCAATGGGGACTGTGTGGAAAGGGTCACAGACTTCAGATTCCTGGGCACACAAATTACGGAGGATCTCTCCTGGACTACAAACACCACCACAGCAGTCAAGAAGGCCCAGCAGCGACTGTACTTTCTGAGGATCCTCAGGAAAAACAACCTGGAGGAGAAGCTGCTGGTGTCCTTCTACCGCTGCTCCATCGAGAGTGTGCTGGCGTACTGTATAACCACATGGTATGCCAGCTGCTCTGCAGCGGACAGGAGAGCCCTTCAAAGGGTCATCAACACCGCACAAAAAATCACTGGCTGCCCACTGCCCTCCCTGAAGGACATCTTCAGCTCTCGCTGCCTTGTCAGGGCAGCCAACATCCTGAAGGACCCTTCCCACCCTGGACACAACCTGTTCCACCTGCTGCCCTCTGGCAGACGGTACAGGTCTTTCAAAACTCGCACAAACAGACTCAGAGACAGCTTCTACCCCATAGCCATACGTGAACTTAACAATGCAAAATAAGAAATAACACTCACATTCAACTGAATGGTTCTACCTCAGCTGCTATTGTTATTTATCTGTAATTTTTTTTAATATGTATATATTTTTACCTTTTCTTATATATTTAAAATTGCTCTTGTGAATCGCACCGTGGGATTGACTTTTAAATTTCGTTGTACCATGTGCAATGACAATAAAGAGGTTCATTCATTCATTCATTCAAATTGTTACACGTCTGTGCCAATTCTGCTGATTTCTCTTTTGACAACGTTACAGACATGTGGACTGAGTTAATTATGAATCCCAGATAGTCCATAGTTGTGGATGGCGTCAACCTAGATTTATCTGGATGTAAGACAAATCCCAAGGTTTCAAACAACTGTTTAGTAGCTAACACAGCTGATTTAGCTAATTCCATGGTTTTGCCTACTATCAAAATATCATCAAGATATGCCATGACAATATGTTTTTATTTTCTTAATATTGCCAGGGCTGGTTTTAATATCTTGGTAAACAGTCTTGGGGCTGATGTTAATCCATTTGGCAACGCTTTGAACTGCTTTGAACTGGAACTGCCCAATCCAGGAAAACTTTAGGTATCTACCTCCAGTCCGCTGCTGTTGATCAGGCTGTACTAGCGGCACTGGGCTCGGCTCGGAATTGCCGTCGGTGACTGTGGACCGCAGCGTGTGCGGTCCAGGTGCCGCTGGTCGCCCCTCACTGATGGAACGCTCCTGTTCCGTCGGAGTCGAACGGGGAGCGACCTTCTTTCCCTGTTTTGCCTTGTTCATCCTGCGAGTGCACAAAACAGAACAAGGGTTTGGAAAAACACGACCTCAGAGTAAGTTACTTACCTGAAGGTCCCGTTTTTAAACTTCTAGCGGGAGCACCTGTTCTCCCGTTCATCGCTGTTGCACTGCGTGAACGCTCATGTCGCGCATGCGTGCTGGAAGGGGTCTTCACGTAGTCACTCACGTGACTCCGAAGTAAAATTAAGGATAATCCATAGGGATTTTATAAGTACATTATACATTTATAAGTATATTTACTGGCACAGTGGTGCAGCAATAGAGCTGCAGCCTCACAGCACTAGAGACCCGGGTTCGATCCTGACCTTGGATGCTGTCTGTGCTGAATTTGTACGGACTCTCTGTGACCATGTGGGTTTTCTCTGGATCCTCTGATTGCCTCGCATTTTCCAAAGACCTGCAGGTTTGTAGCAGGTTTCTGCAAATTGCGCCTCATGTGAAAGTTGCAGAACTATAGTATAGATGTTTGATGGTTGGTGTGGACCCAGTGGGCACAGTATCTCTAAATCGCTAAATCTAAAATCTAAGGGAAAGAGGGTAACTAGGGAGAGGGAGGATAAGGCCCCTCAGAACCCAAAGCAGTCATCTATGTGTGGAGTTACAAGAGATGGGCAAGATCCTCAATGAGTATTTCTACTCTTTGAGCACCTCACCGAGAATAAGTTATATGAACAGAATTAGGCCATTCAGCCCATCAAATCGACTCCACCATTCAATCATGATTGATCTATCTTTCCATCTTAACCCCATTCTCTTGCCTTCTACCCATAACCCCAAGAAGAGCAAGGTGACGTGCCTCAATGACTATCGACCAGTGGCACTAACGTCTGTGGTGATGAAGTGCTTTGAGAGGTTGATCATGGGGCAAATCAACTCATACCTCGACAAGAACCTGGACCCACTGCAAGATCACTTACCGCCACAACAGATCATGGTGGATGCGATCTCGCTGGCTCTCCACTCCGCTCTGGACCACTTGGATAACAAAAACTCATATGTCAGGCTGTTATTCATTGATTACAGCTTGGCATTTACTACAATCATCCCCACCAAGCTGGTTACCAAGCTCTCAGAACTGGGTCTCTGCGCATACCTAATTATAGGAAGGATGTCAACAGAATAGAGAGAGTACAGAGGAGATTTACTAGAATGTTGCCTGGGTTTCAGCAATTAAGTTACAGAGAAAGGTTGAACAAGTTAGGGCTTTATTCTTTGGAGCGCAGAAGGTTAAGGGGGGGACTTGATAGAGGTCTTTAAAATGATGAGAGGGATAGACAGAGTTGACGTGGATATGCTTTTCCCACTGAGAGTAGGGAAGATTCAAACAAGGGGACAGAACTTGAGAATTAAGGGACAGAAGTTTAGGGGTAACATGAGGGGGCACTTCTTTACTCAGAGAGTGGTGGCTGTGTGGAATGAGCTTCCAGTGAAGGTGGTGGAGGCAGGTTCGTTTTTATCATTTAAAAATAAATTGGATAGTTATATGGACGGGAAAGGAATGGAGGGTTATGGTCTGAGCGCAGGTATATGGGACTAGGGGAGAATACGTGTTCGACACGGACTAGAAGGGTCGAGATGGCCTGTTTCTGTGCTGTAATTGTTATATGGTTATATTATATGGTTATACCTCTGCAATTGGATCCTCGACTTCCTCATTCACAGACCACAGTCAGTTCGTATAGGTGGAAATGTGTCAGCCTCAATAACAATCAGCACGGGTACACCTCAAGGCTGCGTGCTCAGTTCCCTGTTGTACTCACTCTATACTCATGACTGCATAGCCGGACATAGTGCAAACTCCATCATCAAGTTCGCCGACGACACCACTGTTGTACGACGTATCACTGATGGAGACGAGTCAGAGTATAAAAGTGAGATCGACCGATTGACCACATGGTGCCAGCACTATAACCTGGCTCTCAACACCACTGAAACCAAGGAACTGATTGTGGACTTTGGAAGGAGTAGGATGGGGACCCACAGTCCCGTTTATATCAAGGGTCAGTGGAAAGGGTCAAGAACTTCAAATTCCTGGGCGTGCATATTTCCGAAGATCTCTCCTGGTCCCAGCACACTGATGCAATCATAAAGAAATCACAACAGCGACTTTACTTCCTGTGAAGATTACGGAGAGTCAGTACGTCAAGGAGGACTCTCTCGAATTTCCACAGGTGCACAGTGGAGGGCATGCTGACTGATTGCATCGTGGCTTGGTTCGGCAACTTGAGCGTCCAGGAGCGGAAAAGGCTGTAAAAACTAGTAAACACTGCCCAGTCCATCATCGGCTCTGTCCTCCCTACCATCCATATAACCATATAACCATATAACAATTACAGCACGGAAACAGGCCATCTCGGCCCTACAAGTCCGTGCCGAACAACTTTTTTCCCTTAGTCCCACCTGGCTGCACTCATACCATAACCCTCCATTCCCTTCTCATCCATATGCCTATCCAATTTATTTTTAAATGATACCAACGAACCTGTCGCCACCACTTCCACTGGAAGCTCATTCCACACCGCTACCACATCGAGGGGATCTATCGCAGTTGCTGCCTCAGAAAGGCTGCCAACATCATCAAGGACCCACATCATCCTGGCCACTCACTCATCTCTCCGCTGCCATCAGGTAGAATGTACAGGAGCCTGAAATCTGGTACATCCAGGTTCAGGAACAGCTTCTTCCCTACAGCCATCAGACTATTAAATTCAACTTCAAACAAACTCTGAACTACAACAGCCAATTGCACTTTATCTGTTTATTTTTGTGTATATATATGGTTGATCTGTTGATATGGTTGATATGGTTGAACACGTTGATCTGTTCTGTATTTATGCCTTGTAGCAGGGATCGTTGCGATGTCGGGAGCCGGGATTTCCCCTTTGAATGCTCCCTTGGTTTTGGGCTTCCCCCGAGCCTGCATGGCTTAGTAAACGGGGTTTCCCTCGCGGTCCCTGATAAAGGACTTCCCCGCGATTCTGTGGTCGGCTTCAGATATCCCCGCGATTCGCAGCCAGGATTCCCCCCCCCCGGCGGTCCCTGTAGAAGGGAGCCGAGTGGCGCTGGGGTTCCGACCTCGGACCTCCAGCAGGAGCTCTGAACACTTCCCTGCAGTAAAAAAGAGACCTGAAAAAGTTAAAAGCTTACCTTCAGGTCCGAGCTGTTGGAAGCAGCGCTCCAACAGCCTGTCGTTTGCGCAATGCTAGAGACGATATGCACGCATGCGTGCTGGCGGGGTCTTCACATAGTCACTCACGTGACTCCGAAGTAAAATAGCCTGATGGTTGCTGGAAAGAAGCGGCTGCTGACTTGTAGTTTTCAGACTTCTATACCTTCTTCCAGATGGGAGGACTGAGATGTGATTGTGATCAGGATGGTATGCGTTTTTGATGATGCTGGCTGCCTTTCTGAGGCAGCGACTCCTGAAGATCCCTTCGATGGCGGAGAAGTTAGTACCCATGATGGATTGGGCAGTGCAAACCACTTTTAGTAATCCTCTTCATTACTGTGTATTTAAGTTGCCAAACTGGGCCAGGTGGCAATCAGTCAATATGCTCTCTACCATACACCAGTAGGAGTTCGAGCGATTATTCTTCAAATCTCCTCAATCTTCTAAGGAGGTAGAGGCATTGATGGGCTTTCTTTATGTTTTCGCCAATGTGCTGGGACCAGGACAGATCTTCGGAGATAAACACATCCAAGAATTTGAACTTTTTGACTCTCTCCACCACAGGTTAGTGGAACCACGGCCTTCCTCTTCTAAAGTCAATAATCAGTTTCTTGGTTTTGTTGATTTTGAGAGCAAGGTTTTTGCTCTGGCACCATTTGGCCAGTCAATCGATCTCCTCCCTCTACTCTGACTCATCATCACCCACAATTCATCCAACAACAGTTGTGTCATCAGCGAATTGAAGATTTGGAACTGAGTGGAGCAGGGGGCTGATCACACAGCCCTGAGGTGCACAGTGCTGAGGGTTATCGAGCAGGAAGTGTTGCTGACAATTCATACTTATTGTATTCCATTGACCTACAGACCTGCATTGTGGCTTGATTTTAACCAAATACTATATTTGTCAATCAAACCCCTGCTGTATTCACCTATCCCTTCCCAAGGTTTGTCCTGTCCCCGAAGATAGACACAAAACGCTGGAGTAACTCAGTGGGACAGGCAGCATCTCTGGAGGGAAGGAATGGGTGATGTTTCGGGACGAGACTGATGGTTTGAAGACGGGTCCATTCCTTCTCTCCAGAGATGCTGCCTGTCCCGCTGAATTACTCCAGCATTTTGTGTCTATCTTCGGTTTAAACCAGCATCTGCAGTTCCTTCCGACACAATGTCCTGTCCCTGTCTCTTTTGCAGCTTTCTCCTCCCCTTCTGCAATCAGTCTGAAGAGGGATCCCAATTTAAAAACCTATGTGCGTCCTCCAGAGAAGCTGTCTGATTTTCTGCATTGTTCCAGCACTTTGTGTTTTACTACATTTTAAAAGTCAGCTTGAACAAAGAGATGAATAGTGGTAGCAGGAACATTAAATCAAATGTAACAGTCACATTGTGCCTCTGTAGATTGTGTCTCTGTAGTCAGCCAACCAGGCATGCTCGAAGATGAGCTTCTGTGAGAGTGGCTGTGTGCGTTTGTGTGTGTGTGAGAGAGAGAGAGAGAGAGAAACATATGCTTGGGTCTCGACCTGAAACGTCATCCATTCCTTCTCTTCAGAGATGCTGCCTGTCCCGCTGAGTTACTTCAGCTTTATGTGTCTATCTTTGGTTTAAACCAGCATCTGCAGTTCCTCCCTACACGTTTTGTCTGCTCCACTGCGAAATCTCCTCAAGCTATGAAGAGGTTCTCCTCCTCACTCAGACAAGAGTTCTGCAACATCCACTCTCACTGCTCCCCCTCTGTGATCATTCATTGTTCTATACCTCTCTACATCATCGTCTATATCTCTTGTTACCTTTTCCCGTGACTTTCAGTCTGAAGAAGGGTCTCGACCCGAAACGTCACCTATCTCTTCTCTCCAGAGATGCTGCCTGTCTGGCTGAGTTACTCCAGCTTTTGTGTCTATCTTCGGTTTAAACCAGCATCTGCAGTTCCTTCCTGAACTATGCTTTTGTTCCATGTATGTCTGCTTTCATCTGTTATGCTTATATCTCGACTGCCTGAATCCTCTATATCTGTGTGCCTGTTTATGACACTGTATGTTTGCGATTGACTCTGCTTCCATCTTTCCTGCTCTTTTAGTGCTACCACAAAATGCGAGACTAATCTATCTGTGGTCATACATCCACTCACAGTTAATCATGATGTTTAACCTTCCTGAACCTTGCTCACTGCAGCCTGAATACAAACAAGTCAATGACGCAAATGCAAGGAGCGGAGCTAGAATGGGAAGATTAATCCGATTGCACTTGGTGATCTACTGAGTCTCTAATGCATTGTTCACAGCTTGAAGCAACTGAGGAGTGTGGCGGGCTTATCTGTTAGGTCTGCTTGATGTGTAAGGATGCGTTTGCAACAAGCCAGACATGGTTTGATGAAGTGGGAAAGGAAAACCTTTAATCATTTTTACTACTTTTGCCATTTGCAATTCACCCCTTACTGCTCTTTCCTATTCATGATATATCGTACAGTTCCATTGAAGTAGTGATTTTGCAGTATGTTTTCTCTCTTGTTTCCAATCAAGTTCCTTTTAAAATAATTTATCAAAGGCTGGGGTCCAAACTTTATTCCTTCAATCAATGCCATTCTTAAACATTGGAATTCAATTATCACAATCAGTTAAAGGCATAACATTTGAAGTAGCATTTAAGTTTAAATATAAAACAAAGTTCTTGCAAGTTTAGCCAAGGAGTGCAATCGTCACAGTTCCATATATCAGTCACCAACAAATCCAAATTCATTAATAAAAGAAAATGTTTAAATATTTCCTGCTTCCAATCCACGTCAACACATACAACTCTGAAATACATTATATGTTTCTTAAAATACAGCTCTAAATAAGGAGACACAAAATGCTGGAGTAACTCAGCAGGACAGGCCGCATCTCTGGAGAAATTCATCCACCCATAATAATTTCCATTTTCCATGCTAAACTGGCTCCTTTTCTGTACATTGATACATTTCTTTTCATTATCATCAATACTGTCGCTCTACACTGTCCTTGCTATTCATCTAAATGAAACCTTTGATTATAAATCTGCCTTACCTGCTTCTGTATCAGGCCTAATTAAAAGTTATGTTACATGTCCAAATGTTATTCCTTGCAGAACATACAATATTTAAACATTATTTCTAAATTAATCTATGACCGTCTTTACTGACAAAAATATTCTGTATGTGTCTTTCTTAAATTTAATGGAATTAATGGAAGCAGATTCCGTAATTTCCAAAAGGTAATTGAAAGTATGCCTGAAAGGTAAGGAAATTGCAGCACCATCGGGAAAAAACAATGGCACTGAAGGAACCAGCAAAGGGTGATGGGCAGAATGGCTCCCCCCTGTGCTATGTTATTCTGTCACTATAGGATCGGCCCATCTGGAAACTAAATATTGTTGCGTGGCTGATTCGACGGACCTGTGGTATTTTTCATTCATTTTAAATTCCCGAGTTAACAAGCAAAGATCAAACATTAGTATTCCTACAACATAAAGAGAAGTAGAACATAGAACAGCACAGCACAGGAGCAGGCCCTTCAGCCCACAATGTTTGTTCCAAACATCATGCCAATATAAACTAATCTCATCTGCTTGTACATGTTCCATATCCTTATATTCCCTGCATTCTCATGTGCCTCTCCAAAAGCCTCTTAAAAATCACTATCGTATCTACCACCACCACCTCCCCTGGCAGTACATTCCAGGCCCCCAACACAAAAACTTGCCCCGCAATCTCCATTAAACTTTATCCCTCTCACTCTTACCTTATAGCTATTAATAGTTATTCATTTGTTATTATTATTTAAATTAATATCCAATATTAATAGTATTTTTAATACACAGTAGGACCATCTAATTAACCATTTCCTTGAAGGGTGTAACATTTGGATTATTGGTATTCAATGTTTTAGCATTGTTTTGAATTTGCTAACATAATTTCATTCCTTTTCATTGGCGTTCATCATCAATCTTCATTGCAAGCACTGTGCTTTAACCTTATGGTTTGCCTCTCTTACCAGAGACTTTTACATTGATGGCTGTTAGATCTACAGCTGGAAGTTGGCTTGGAAAAGTTGGGTTGTAGAATATTAAGGAATCACTCACATGTCAACCCAGTCGTCCACCCTCCTCTATTCTTATCCTCTATCCTTTTCGTGCCTCTGGTCACCACACCTAAATGTTACCTTTCTCTCACTGCCAACACACAGGCTTGAAGCATTTCACGTTCCTCCTATTTCAATGGATTTCAGACAAGCATTGTGATAATTTGAGATTATTGAGGATATTGAGATAGAGCTAAATGTCATTGGCATCCATGTGGAGTCTGGAATGTTTACAGAGATATTTTAAAATTTGAAAAGGGCAAAAGAATGAATCCTTAGTGGATTCAGAGGCTTTTGTGTGGGAGGGAAATAAACCTAATGGTTTGATAGACAATAATTGAATCAGGTGAGTGCAGGTGAGCCCAGCAATTTGTTAGGCAGCAGTGGAGATATGTCGGAGGAAGATAGTGTGGTTACCCTTGTTTAAAACTGATGTTGACAAGGGCAATTTTATCAATCAGCTGCGGTTGGAAAATGAGGATTTACATATGCTAAGATTCTAATTTAAAAGTGATTTGATGAGACAACAAACTTGAAGGGTGCGGGGCCATTGCCCTAAAAGGGAAACCATTAATTACATCGGTTACCGGGACTCGAGGGCCTGAGCTATAGGGAGAGGTTGAGCAGGCTAGGACTCTATTCCTTGGAGCGCAGGAGGATGAGAGGTGATCTTATAGAGATCTTATAGTACAAAATCATGAGAAGAATAGATTGGGTAAATGCACAGAGTCCCTTACCAACAGTAGGAGGATCGAGAACCAGAAGACATAGGTTTAAGGTGAGGAGGGAAAGATTTAATAGGAACCTGAGAGGTGACTTTTTTACATGCAGGGTGGTAAGTGTATGAGCTGCCGGAGGAACTTGTCGAGGCAGGTACAATCACAACGTTTAAGAAATATTTAGACAGGTATGTGGATAGAATGAGTTTAGAGGGATATGGGTCAAACACAGGCATGGGTGTCGTGGGCAAGTTGGGCCGAGTGGCCTGTTTCCAAGCAATATGACTGAATCTATCAGCTATGATACTCAGGAAGGACACTTGGGTTATGGAAGGAAGTGGGTGGAATGGCCAGGATATGGCATTGGAGTTTGAAATGGAGCTGGAGAATGAAGTGAGTTCAATGGGAAATTAAGGAGAATTAAGCAGCTTTATTGATGGAATACGGCACAGTAGTCCTTCATGGAGTCCAGCTAAATCTAATCAGAGGTGGGTGATTCCCAGCAATGCTTGCAAACAGAAGTGATAATAAACATATAATGTATTTACCTCCTTAACATATGTTCCAGAAATAATTTACATTGATTGACTTTATAAATTTGCCTGGCGATTTCAGTCACTTGTGTCTAGTTTGATTCTACTGCTGTTTCAAAGATACCAGCCCAGGAATTAAACATGAATCACCAAATATTGTTGGGCACAGTCTGGGAAAATAAATCACTGGAATCTTAAAAATCTTCAGAAAATGTATTAATATTTTTTATTTTACTTCGGAGTCACGTGAGTGACTACGTGAAGAGCCCGCTCAGCACGCATGCGCGGCATTGCGTTCACGCAGGCAACAGCGACGCAGCGGGAGTCAGGCACTCCCGCTACAATCCTGAAGGAAAGGACCGTTAGGTAAGTACTTCCCTTCAGTTTAAAGTCGGACTTTGCGTTTGTTTTTGCTCCAGGGGGAGCAAAGCAGCAGAGGGAAGCGGCCCCGTTCGACTCCAGGGAAGGAGCCGACAGTGGAGGGGAGAAGCGGCAACGGGACCGCACACGCTGCGGTCCACAGACACGGGTGCTGCGCTGATGCCCAGTCCGCTAAAACAGCTGTCTGACCAACAGCAGCAGACTGGAGGGAAATTTAAAAACCGGCCGGCACCCCTGCAGACTTCCGACAAGGAGACTCGCCGCCCAAGAACCGCTGAAATGCCGCCCGAAAACGGCAGACAGCCTCTAACAGCAAGGTCAGGACCAACCTCAGGCTGGAGACAGACACGGAAGATGGGATCAGCACTTCAAACAAGAAACAAGAGTGTCTGTTTCTCCAAGCCAGAGGAAGGTCATGGAGCTAAAAACTCCAGCGAGACTTGCCTCAGGAGCATGGGCAAGTCCGCCAAGGGAGCTAACACTCCCACTCCAGTGCCTAACAGCACTGGCCATCTCCCTTGTCGAGGGATTAATGGGAACCAGAGCTGGGCTGGTCAAGAAGAGGGGTCACTGGCTGAACAACATCGGGAGTATGCTTGAGGTACAGGATCAGGAAGAGCTGCTGGGTGTGGTCGCTATGTGGCTCCACCACTAGCGAGATGGCTTTTCAGTCTCAACTGGCGGCCAGCTTACTACCTGTTCTTTTCAAAAAACCTCTCCAAGACAGGTAGTCATGAGGTGTTGGATTTCATCACGCCTCCCCTAAATTGCATTTACTCAAAGTGCCCACCGTTATTGGAGGGTACATTGAGCATAGCTTTTAAAAACCCAAATATCTTTAAATGAATTTGATATCCCTGACATCGGTTATCATTTTCGCATGCTCTTTCCAGAGGATCAGGGTAGCATGGCAAAACACCTGACCCGACTGTTCACAGTGCTCCGCAACTTCTCAGGAAGTTATAAAACCTGCCCTCAACTCAAATTTTTTTACAGGATTGTGAGAACGCCGACCTCACAACCACAGATCCTGCTGTCTGGCTAAGTTACCAAACCAAGCCTAAAAAACTGGACGAAGTGTCCAAGATATTTGGCGCAAGAGGGCAGGGTCTGGAATGAGTACCACACGTAAACCAGTCAGCAGTACCTCTAACGCGTCCACCAGGAGGGTCTACCTCATGGTACTGGTGAAAGCTTGGGGCCTGCATGCCAATCCCGTAAGCCTTTCAGGCCAGGGCCCAGAGCAGGCCCCATGGAAAATGTGCCACACCCCAACAAATATCATCCCTACAGACAAGGAACCAGAAACCGAAGAAACAACAGTGAAGACAGATAAGTATGGATCTTACCATCACATAAAGGTGAAGGGTTTGTACTAACAGAGGAGAGGGAATCACACCTAGTTGGGAAGCTATCACCCTTGGTGATTATATTCCAAAAAATATACAAGGGAGAATAGAATTAATATCTTGCCACCAGTACAGCATGGGGTCTACCCTCCCTCTAATAAACATGAGGGTCTAGCTTCTGGGGAAAAATATACCAGGGGTCATAAGAAATCCCATATGAGCCTTGGGTACCCAAAAAACCCCAGATGGTGAATGTCGCACCATCATTGATTAAAACCACATGAGTATTCACCAGGTATACCCACTTATGGAATCTGTAACTGCTACCATGGATTCCAGGATACTTTATGGTAGACATTGACTTTAAAGATGCATACTATTCAGTACCCCTTCATAAGGATTCGGATATACCACAATTTACCTGGATGGGGTAACCATGGCAAGCATTGCCATTTTTCATTCACTGCACATCTCGCATATGTATGTGACTAGACTTGGCTAATACGAGCTGAAGCTATCCAGAATCAAAACAGCCCTGACACTTTAAGGAACATTACATCATGGCATGTCTATATTTTCATGACAGACTATCCTTGGATGTAGCTATCAGCAGCATTAGCTACTAACTTATTTAGCCTGGGCTCTGTCATATATCCAGATATCTACGTTGACCCCATCCACAACATTGTCTATCTGGAATTCATTAATACTATCAGTTATTGCACATCAACCACCTATCGTCTACGTGATAGAGTATTGGGATCAGTAGCAGCTTTTTCTAGCTACTGAACATTGTACCTTTCCAGTGAGCTAGATACTAGTGTTCAACTATATTCCATACCTAGAATATGGTGGCAAATGGGCTAATCTGGAGTTATCATCACTTAGACACTGGGCATTAACCTAGTTAGTAATATTGAGTATGTTCTATTGAGTATATTCATCGGACTGGCTGTAAGGCCACAAATGGACCTGACCTCGGGGTTTTTCATAGGAAGAGAACTTAACATTCTGATGCCTTCCCCACAGTGGAGATTGATTCTGCTGTGTGGGGACGTATGTGTCAAACTCTATACATGTGTTGTGTCCATTTTTTCTTGTTTGTTAACCTTTTTCTATGGTATGCAAACATCCAAAGTTGTTTTTAAGTGGCCAGTGTCATTATGGAATTCGTTTGTAAATGCAATTGTGTAGCAGCCTCAAGCGCTTCAGAGAAGGAAGGATTGTATTTGTATGCTTCCACCTTTTTTTCTTGAGTAACATTCTTGTGTGTCCTGATATAGATACTGAGCTTTGCTAGCACTTGGTGCCAATGCGAGTTGACTTTAAACGTGCTATATAATAAAATTACTTACCATTAATGAAGCATATTACTCAGTAGTGCACGGGTTTGCATGTTCATTTATAAATTAACAACATCACAGTGGTGACATATACCAAACCACTTGGGCGGAATAAAATCGATATTATGTGACTATTTATTTAACAATTGGTAACCGTATGTCGTCAAACATGTTTGACCATCAATAACTTACCTATCAGGTGAGCTAAATACTATAAACGAACATTTAAACCAAAATATTTGCTGAGATTACAAAGCACCAGATATCGACTTCCTTATATTCCAATTAAATCGCCACGTACCAATGTTTGTCGCATGAAACCAAACTCAAGGCAGTGGCTATGGATACATTCCCACGTATTGAGAGGGGGGGGGAATCTAATCTCTATGTTCTCCCCTTCTTCTACCTCATCAATAGGTACTTGGGCCTCATCAGTCGGGTACTACGCAAAATACAGTGGACTAAACCCACAGTCATGGTTCCCAGTGGTCCTCGACATGGCCATTAAAAGACCACTGCTGGGCCTGGATTGCAGAATTGGGAAGACCACTGCTGGGCCTGGATCAGACAGCACTATCAACATGATGACAGCATGTCCACTAGGGAACATACCTGACGAACATCAAGAAGTGGGAAGAAACTGCTCAAACACAGGAACTACACATTCAACTACAACAAAAACCTGCACTGGAGTTCTGGCAGGACTTCACCACAATAAAGGATTCAGCCAGAAGTGCTCTGTCAGCCTACTTAACTCGGGCACCAGGACCACTAGCCATAGGGTACCTCCCGCTGGTGATCAAATTCAGGAGAGGTTAATCCCCCAGACCCAGGTACACCCAAATCTGGGATGTCAGTGTGGACCTGACATACCTTAGGGGATGGTCACCAGCCAGGTCCCTCAACCTGGAACAGCCCACCCTGAAGGGACATGCTGATGGCCTTGTCTCAGCACAAAGAGTCCAGTTCCTCCATCCATTACGATTGGACAATATGGTCCACTTCACCACGTTACATTACTATTAGGGACTGGGCAAACAGAGCAGACCAGGAACATCAGGTCTAGTCATAGAATTCCGGGCATACCCACCTGAACCATGGTTATGTGTCATGACCCACTTATTGAACTACATCGACACAATAAGTAATCCTCGAGGGAGAGAAAAAGCCTTATGGGTCAGCCACAAGAAACGTTATGGTCAGGTGACGAGCCAACTATCTCAAGTGGCTCAAGCAGGTACTGGGAGCTGCTGGAGTACATATTAACGTGTATAAATCTTACTCCACCAGGACAGCATCCACATCAGTGACTAAGAGGATGGACGTGCCAATGGACCACATCCTGGTTACAGCGGGGTGGTCTAGGGAGTATACGTTCCAGACTTTTATAACAAACCACTGACAGAACCTGTATCGTTTGCAGAAAAAGAATCTGCAAAAAATATATAATTTAAGCCCGGGGGAGCATTTGGTCTTGTTGTTGTTAATATCACCATTATTGTTTTTACAAACAGGTTCATGGTTGATTATGATAACATACTTCCTCCCTCGAATGACTTCAGCAGCGAGTGAAGTATGAACTGTTACACGGTTTGAAATCACAGAGCTTTAAAATCTTTACGTAGTCACTCACGTGACTCCGAAGTAAAATAGTAAGATTAAACGAGAACTTACCAGTTTGAAGTTTGATCTGTATTTTATGAGGAGTTACGATGAGGGATTACGTGCCCTCCGCTCCCACCATCAATAATATGGGTCAAACTGATAACTAAGGTCTCCTTTTCTTTACTATGTTTATTTCAATAACTGTGTCTTTCTGTGATTCCACACCGCTGCTTTGAAGTATGTCGCGCATGCGTGCTGAGCGGGCTCTTCACGTAATTCCTCATCGTAACTCCTCATAAAATACAGATCAAACTTCAAACTGGTAAGTTCTCGTTTAATCTTACTATTATTGGCTATAAAACCGGGAGATGTTGAGAAAAGCTTTTGATTTATAACTCAAACATCATCTAGTCTTGTTACAAAGACTCCAGCTGTTTTCCGGCTTAGGGAGGTTATGTGAAGTGAGAAGAGTATCTTGGCCAATTCCTGACTTGATCATGAAGCCGAGGTTTGGAAGGGAGATAAAATCTCCCAGAATATGTTCAACCATGTTGGCCAATTGATGTATCTGAGAGGAAGGTACAGAGGAAACAACTTCTCACACTTGACTACAAATGATACCGATGATGAAAAGTACACAGATGCTGCAGTATTTGCATCCAAGGGTGATTCAGAGGCAACATTTGAATCACAGGACAAAATGTGCTACTCATTTCCTGCAGTGAAAATGACAATAAACACTCATTCAAACATTGGGCACAGTTTCCCCATCTGTACTGACTAGATACATTTCTCCATACGCAGGGAGATAGATATCCTCAAAAAGCAGGATGGAGCAAAACAAGGCCAATCGGCCCATCAAGCTACTGTGATCAATCTGTAAGTATTGCAAGAGATATTCAGGAGTATAAATCCATATTGGATAGCAGTTCTAAATGGGTGTGAGGGAGTCGAGGTATTATTTGACCAAGCGTGGCATGAAAAAGTCCTGGTGAAACCAAGGTTGTTGGACCAAGGGCCAATCATTTCAAAGAAGAAGGTGGTTGAAGGAACTGCAGATGTTGGAATCTTGCATAGAACACAAAGTGTTGGAGTGACTCAATGGGTGAAGCAGCATCTCTGGAAAACTGGATAGATGACAGTTCAGGTCAGGTCCTCACAGATCTGCCTCACAGGTTCTTCAGGTGGTTATGGTATGTGAAAATCAATTCTGATAGTCACAGGACACAGGACACCTCTTGGCCTGACTATCTTCAGATGCTCATCAAGGACCTTCCTATCAGCAGGTCCAATATTTGGTGAATTTTATTTGCAGCACCTCAGCAAATGAAGCAATCCATGACTGCATGCAGAAAAGCCCAGTTCATGTTCAGGCATGGGCTAATATGTGGAGAGTAACAATGGAATCATAAAAAAGACAAACCATTTTTTGACCGTTTGACTTTCTTTCATCCAGTCGATCCTCACAGTGCATTGCATCAGGAAGGCTGGAAGTATCATCAAGGATGTTTGCCATCTTGGCCGTTAGCTTTTCTTTTATTCTACATTGTAGGAGATGATACAGGAACTTGAAAGTCCAGATGTCCAGACAAGAACAGCTACTTCCCCACTGCCTCGAGACTCCTGAACCAATAACCTTTTAAAACACCCCCTTCCTGGAGGTGCAGCCACATACTCTTACTCCCAACACTACCTCATTTGGTTATTCTGTTATTGCACGTCGGTATTTTTGTGCACTATTTCAGATTGCGCTACAATCTTTGCACTATTCTGCTGTTATGTCTTCTTTGTTGTATTTATTGTTGTATCTATCATTAACATGTATTCTGTTGAGGAGATTCATGTGAATTAAAGAATATCATTGCACTCTGGCGTCTATGATAATAAGCTAATCTGAATGAATGAAGCACTTCAGAGAATGTTTCGTGGAGCAATATCTGGAATCGGCAGATTGTCTTGTGAGCAAAGTTTCAAAAGGTTGAAAGTTTCAAAAGGTTGAAATGATACTCTTGTTTCTGCTGGACTTCATTGCTGGGGAAAAATCCAGGCTACATTTGAAACTGCTGGTATAACACTGGCCCTTCATTACTGATTCTAAATCTTAGCATGCCCTAAGTACTGTACTGTGGGATCACCTTCACCTGCAGGACTGGAAGAATTCAAGAAGGCAGCCGATCACCACCTTGTCAAGGGCTAAAAGGAATGAGCAATAAATAGTTGCTTTGCTAATGACGTTTAGATGGTGAAAAATATTTTTTTGAATCCCCACATGAGCATTCAAATTCCCTCAAACAGAAGTTAAGAACTTGTAACCAGTTTAAAGAAATCTGAAAATGAAAAGAATGCATTGCTAAAAGTTACCGTGAAACTCTAAGAAAGTTACTGGAACCAAACTTTACTAATATCTTCAGGCAAAATAAACCTTCCATTCTTACCAGGTCTGTTCTCTGCATTACTTTGGCTGGATATTGGACACAGCAGAGGTCACTGTGGTTAACTGTTCTCTGACATTTAACGGCCATTGTCAAGCATGGTAAATGGCAGCTTTTCTCACAACCCTTGAATGTACTTTTAGAAACAGGCTATGCAGTATATGTATCAGATAGCCACATGAATAGAGGGATATGGACCACATGTAGGTAGAGGAAAGTAATTTAACTCGGCATCATGTTCGACACACTCACTGTGGGCCAAAGGACCTGTTCCTGTGCTGTACTGCTCTCAGTTCTATGCTTTATGAAATCAAAGCAGGTTTATGTACGTTAAGGAAAAGAGGGTAACTCGAGAGAGAGAATAGGGTCCCTCAGAAACCAATGTGGTCATCTGTGTGTGGATGGGCAACGTCCTCAATTAGTATTTTTCCTTTGTTTTTACCCTGGAGGCAGACATGAAGACTGGGGAACTTGGAACAGTTAATGGATTTCTGACACATTAGGGGCAATTTCTACAGAGGCCAATTAACCTAAGAACCTGCCCGTCAGGAAACTGGAGCACCCTGAAGAAACCAGGCGGTCATAAGGAGAACGTCCATACCCGACACAGACACTAACCATGGTCAAGATTGAAACCGTGTCCCTGACACTGTGAGGCAGACGCTGTACCACCAACTGTACCACCATACCACCCTTAATGCAGCCAATCATGTGGAACCTTATCAAATGCCTTGCTGAAGTCCATATAGACAACACCTATGGCTTTGCCCTCGTCAGCCTTTTTGTTACTTCTTCAAAGGTGGAGCTCGTCTACCAGGAATTGCTCTCGCCATCCCTAGTACTGATGTTTGTTCCCACGAAGCAGAACTAATTTCTACCACACCAAGCTCTGAGCAATACATTTAGCTCTCCAATCTTAATTACCTACATATTGCAAATTTGCGCATGGCTTTGATAATAACCTGGAGCTTATCATCCTTACGGTTCTGCTTTACAATTTTCATAATCCCTCAACGGAATCTCATTCCCAGTGCTCCCCATGCCTACATGAACCATATCAACATAATTCTCTCTCTGCCGCTCCAAGGAATTGCCCAGCCCAGAAGATATGTCCTTAACCCCAGCACCAGGCAAGCAACACTCTCTTTAAATATTGTGACAAATTATCAACCATTCAGCTTGATCGTAAAACCTCCTCATTGAGAAGCGGAAGTGCTGCCAGTTGAAAATATTGACTGATATAAATAGTAGGTTGTTTAGAAAATGTAGATGCTTTTTTTCTATTCATACAAGGAACATATCACAGCAAAGGTTATGATTTGAGGCAATTTTCTCACTAACCATATAACCATATAACAATTACAGCACGGAAACAGGCCATCTCGGCCCTACAAGTCCGTGCTGAACAACTTTTTTCCCTTAGTCCCACCTGCCTGCACTCATACCATAACCCTCCATTCCCTTCTCATCCATATGCCTATCCAATTTATTTTTAAATGATACCAACGAACCTGCCGCCACCACTTGCACTGGAAGCTCATTCCACACCGCTACCACTCTCTGAGTAAAGAAGTTCCCCCTCATGTTACCCCTAAACTTCTGTCCCTTAATTCTGAAGTCATGTCCTCTTGTTTGAATCTTCCCTATTCTCAAAGGGAAAAGCTTGATCACGTCAACTCTGTCTATCCCTCTCATCATTTTAAAGACCTCTATCAGGTCCCCCCTTAACCTTCTGCGCTCCAGAGAATAAAGACCTAACTTATTCAACCTATCTCTGTAACTTAGTTGTTGAAACCCAGGCAACATTCTAGTAAATCTCCTCTGTACTCTCTCTATTTTGTTCACATCCTTCCTATAATTGGGCAACCAAAATTGTACACCATTGTACACTGTGTGTGGAAAGTTGAAATCTCCCACAATCACTACCTTGTGCTTACTACTAATATCTGCTATCTCCTTACATATTTGCTCTTCCAATTCTCGTTCCCCATTTGGCGGTCTATAATACACCCCTATAAGTGTTGCTACACCTTTCCCACTTCTCAGTTCCACCCAAATAGCCTCCCTAGATGAGCCCTCCAATCTATCCTGCCAAAGCACTGCTGTAATATATTCCCTGACTAGCAATGCAACACCTCCACCTCTTGCCCCTCCAATTCTATCACACCTGAAGCAACGAAATCCTGGAATATTTAGTTTCCAATCACAGCCCTCCTGCAACCATGTTTCACTGATCGCCACAACATCATACTTCCAGGTGTCTATCCAGACTCTAAGCTCATCCACCTTTCTTACAATGCTCCTAGCATTAAAATATGCACATTTAAGAAACCCCCCGTCTCTTCTTCTCTGTTTATTTCCTTTTTTTTCTTTCTCCTCTTGTGTCCGAGTGCTTCCCTTTTCTGCTTCCTGCCTCCCATTCTGTCTACTAGCTTTCTCTATTTGAGTCCCTCGCCCCAACCATTCTAGTTTAATGCACCTTTATTATATAAACAAAAAGCACTGTACCTTTAGCCCACTGTACCCTTAGCTCACTGTACCTTTACTAATGCACTGTACCTTTACCCCACTGTACCCTTGGCTCACTGTACCTTTACTAAAGCACTGTACCTTTAACCAGAAAGCAGAAATGCTAACCTGAGGTTGCACCCAATCAGCTGCTTCCTCTAGTCTGCTTCCGCCAATCAGCGGCTTCCACCAGAAACCATCCCTATGGAGTGTGGAACGTTACGGGTTTTGGTAAAAGCCCTGACCCTCCTCCACTGTCTCCAACGGTCCCGGGCCTCTGTGAAAACAAGCCCCGCGCCCGATTTAAGTACTCACCGCCCTGACCCTCCTCCACTGTCTCCAACGGTCCCGGGCCTCTGTGAAAACAAGCCCCGCGCCCGATTTAAGTACTCACCGCCCTGGCCCTCCTCCACTCGCTCCAACGGTCCCTGTCTTTGAGAAGCTGCTGGTAGGCAATCTACTTGAACTTCATCACTGCTTTTGGTGAAGATGCTCCTTCAATTGTGCCAACACAAGGAGGGAACTCAAGGATTTGGACCCGGTAATAATGAAAAAATAGCACAAAATTTCGAAATCAGTATATGGTGATTGGCGTGGGCATAAATTCCATATTGTGGGGTTGTCATGAGCCAGCTACCACCATCTTCTCAGAATACAGAGGATAGAGTTTTGAGATATGTTGCTAAAAATGTTAAGTCCTGGCTATAGCAATGAAAGTCAGGAGCTAAGTGGCCCCGGGGGTCACGAGCCAATGATTGATGGCAGGTCAAAGATCCAATGTGAAACAAACAGGAGGTGATAAGATGCAGTAATGTCGATCATTTATGTAGTAACATGTGTAAAATTTAATGTAGATGGTTGATACTTGTTCTCCTCCATGCCAGGGCATTTATCTTGTTTCACTGGATTGCGTTTTGACAGATGCCATGTTGTTTTATCTCTGTAAGGGCTGTGGTTGCACTCATTCAAATTCTCACAGTCTGTTTCTCACTGGATCTGACCTTGCTTTACTTACCACGTGTGCATTGTCCCTAGCAGATGGAGAAGTCAGTGTGACGGATAGAGATGCAGAAATAATGCAGTAAATAATGGTTCAAATAGTTGCTCAGGTAAAAAAACAAACTGCTGGGGGAACTCAATAGGTCAGGCAGCATCTGTCTTCGGATGGATCCGGACCCTAAACATCATTTATCCATTTCCCTTCACAGATGCTGCTTGAACTGCTGAGTTCCTTCAGCATCTGGTTTCCTGTTCAAGATTCCAGCATCTGCAGTCTCTTATTTTTCCATTGTTGCTCGGGTGTTAGTTTGTTGGCAACAGTCCAGTTGCCCCTCTTGTGTTTGTTATTCTCATCAGCAAGATGATCAACTTCATCATTAATCCCGCTTTGATTATAGCTTTCATTCCCTTTCTCTAATTCCACTTGACTTAATCCCTTACGATGGATAGCTCAGGCTAAGTATTCCACTTCCAACAATGAAGGATTTTTTGCAGGCTGGGAAGGATTCTGTCTTTACCTCATGATACATCCATTAATAGCATCCGTGCTAATCTGCATGCTAAGTGGAGTGTGAAAAATCATTTTATTGACTGATGAATAATACGGAGAGAGCAGTTGTGCCAAGTGCGGCAATGTTATTAATGTATTCAGAAATATTCCAATTTCACGGTTACATTTCACCTCTGGTAATTAGAGAGATGGGCGCTTTCAAATTCCAGAACAATAAGCATTACAAATATTCTGTGGGTGTTGGAGCTGATTAACTGGTAAAGAAGATTAACCACTGCTCCTTTTGCTTATAAACATTGCTGGAATCAATAGCTTTCAGGAGTCAGCTTCTTTTTTTTTCTGAGATGTGATCAATGTCACCGTTTCCTGGGAATATTGAGCCAAGCTGCAACGATCCTAGCTGAGATCTATAGAATTGTACTAGACCAAGTGCAGACCCGTTGGGTCTGTTCCCCCAACGTGCGGTTGTGGGGGAAGGGGGGGAGGAGGCGGCACGCAGCGTCACACGCACTAACTATCCCCCCACACTCATGCTAATTACCCCCTTTATATTATATTAATATTATTAATTTGCTCCTTTTACCCCATAACCACCCTATCTACTGACGCATAGCCCCCAACTTGTAGTCACATCTAGAGAGGGGGGGAGGGGGGGGGGGGCGGGGGTAGAGAGTGAGGGCAGAGAGAGAAGGGGCAGAGGCAGAGAGAGAGAGACAGAGACACAGAGAGAGGGGCAAGAGGGATAGGGGGGTGGAGAGGAGGATAAGAAGGAGGGTGGGTGAGGGGGGAAAGGTGGGGGAGGAGGGGAGGAGAGAGAGAGGGTGAGAGTGGGGGGAGAGAGAGGGGGTGCTGAGAGGGGGGTGAGGTGGGGAGTAGGGAGGGGGAGGGAGGGGGGAGGGTGGAGGGAAGAGGGTAGGGGGTGTGGAGGGGAGGGGGTTTAGGGGAGGGAGGGAGGGTGGGGAAGGGGATGGAGGGGAGGAGGTGAGGAGGGGAGAGAGGGGGGGAGGAGGGGAGAGAGGGGGGGAGGAGGGGAGAGGAGGGGGGAGGAGGGGTGGGGGGGGGAGAGAGAGGAGGGGGAGAGAGAGAGAGAGAGGGGAGAGAGAGAGAGGGGGGAGAGAGAGGAGAGAGAGGGGGGAGGGAGGGGGGGGAGAGAGGGGGGGAGAGAGAGGGGAGGGGAGAGGTGGGGAGCAGGGAGGGGGAGGGAGGGTAGAGGGAAGGGGGTAGGGGTGTGTGGAGGGGAGGGGGTTTAGGGGAGGAATGGTGGGGGAGGGGATGGTGGATGGAGGGGAGGGGGGGAGAAAAAGAGGGGAGAGAGAGAGGGGGGGGGAGAGGAGGGGGGGAGAGGAGAGGAGGGGGGGAGGAGTGGCGGGAGAGGAGAGGGGGGGACGGAGGGGGGGGGAAGGAGAGGGGAGGAAGGAGAGGGGGGAGAGGAGAGGGGGGGAGGAGAGGGGGGAGAGGGGGGAGAGGGGGGGGGGGGAGGGGTGAGGTGGGGAGAGGAGAGGAGAGGAGAGGAGGGAGAGGAGGGGAGGAGGAGAGGAAAAGGGGGGAGAGGAGAGGGGGGGAGGAGAGGGGGGGGGAGAGGGGGGGAGAGGAGAGAGGGGGAGAGGAGAGGGGGGGAGAGGAGGGGGGAGAGGAGGGGCGAGGAGAGGGGGGGAGAGGAGAGGGGGGAGAGGAGAGGGGGAGGAGAGGAGAGGGAGGGGGGAAGAGGAGGGGGGGGAGAGGGGGGAGGAGGAGGGGGGAGGGGGGGAGAGGAGGGGGGAGGGGGGGAGAGGAGAGGAGAGGAGAGGGGAGAGGAGGGGGGGGGAGGAGAGGAAAGGGGGGAGAGGAGAGGGGGGAGAGGAGAGGGGGGGGAGGAGAGGGGGGGAGGAGAGTGGGGGAGGAGAGAGGAGAGGAGAGGGGGGGAGGAGAGGGGGGAGAGGAGAGGGGGGGAGAGGAGAGGGAGGGGGGAAGAGGAGAGGGGGGAGAGGAGAGGGGGGTGGAGGAGAGGGGGGAGAGAAGGAGGGGGGGAGAGGAGAGGGGGAGGGGAGAGGAGAGGGGGGGGGAGGAAAGGGGGGGAGAACCTAAAAAACATTTTAGAACCAAAAAAAGACATTCTGCAAGCATTGTAGAACCAAAAGAGACACTTTTTGCAAACATTTTAGAACCAATAAACACTTTTTGCAAACATTTTAGAACCAATAGACACATTCTGCAAGCGTTTTAGAACCACTAAGGACACTTACATTTGAGTAGACATGTGTTCAGTGTTACTCACAGCTCAGAGAAACATGACCCTCAGCCTTCCTCCAGCTTGCAGACACTGATTGAGGCACACCACTTCCTGATTTTATAGTCCCTCCCCCCTGCCGCCAGCAGGGGCAGCAGAGAGAATGGGGAATTTTGTAAAATCATTAATATCTCTGTCATTTTTCATCAACGGGAAAAATACTCGGCACACATACGGCGGAGGGGGGCTCTGAGCGAGGTGGCCAAAAATGACAGCCATAGGTGGCGGCGTTCTCTCGGAAATCGCAGCACAGATGGCCAAAACCGGTCAAACACAGACTTTTAGTAATATAGATAATTGAAGTTTCATGTCAGGAACCTTCTACCATGGAAGTGTAGAAGGGTCCTGACATGAAACTTCACTTGTCCATGTCGTCAGAAGATGCTGACTGAGCCACTGAGTTACTCCAGCACTCTGTGTCTTTTTTTGCAAACCACCATCTGCAGTTCCTTGTGTCTAATTAATCTATAATTTTGTCCTTTCAGGTGAGACAGAGGTTCATGTGCATCGTCTCTAACCTCATCTACTGCCTTCAGTGTTCCCGATGTGGCCTCCTATTTATCGGTGAGGCCAAGTGTAGATTCCGTGCTCAGTTCGCCAAACACACAGTTAAAAGCCTGCTGGAACTCTCGGTTGCTAAGCATTTTATCTCCCCTTCCCATTCACATACTGACATTTCTGCCCTGTGCCTCCTCCATTGCTTACAACCTAAAAGTATGAACATTGAATTCTCCAATTCTAGATAATTAACCTACGAACAACCCACCCCTACATTTTATTACCCCCCCCCCCAGTCCCTGTGCCCGACCTGGAATCGCTCCCATTTCTCCCTTTCCCCTTGCCCTCCACCTGCAACATATGTTCATTTTACTCCAGCTCCATTTTGTTGAGTTTAGAAACACCTATCTGGCATTGGAAGCATTTTTACTGATGTTAATTTAATTAATTTATCCCAATTGCTTCACTATCTTTTCTCAGCAAAGCAACTCTGCAGTAGCTACCAGAAGCACCGGCCAAAGGAATTTAGCTGTTTGAGCTTGATCCACAATTCAGTTTGATTTTGGCTGAACTTGACCAGTTCATACTTTTGCCCATATCTCTATCTATGCATCTCAGATTTACATTACACCTAGCGTCAATTGCTATTGCAGCCACGATGAAAATTTAAGACCACTGGATATTTTGTCTTTTCTCTGTAAACTGGTACCACCATGGTTTTAATACCCCACTTTGAGTGTATCAGGAGGTAGGGACACAACGGCAGCTAGGAATAAAAGATGAACAAGAGATATTCAGTAGTGCTGTAGTTCTTCTTTTCAGACAGAATTATGTAATGAACGAACAAAAATGAACCTTCCAAAGAACTAGATATTAAACTAAACTCTCATAGTTTAATAAAACACAACTGGACGATCGATTCATCAGCAAGTGAATTAAATAAACAAAAACGCTGATCGTAAATACAGTGTTAATCATAGCACTGCCCTAGGTAAATAGTTTATACACTGTTACAGACTAATTAAAAGCTTGCTTCAGCTAATGGCCGACCTAAATACGTTGTGGCCTGTATTACAGGAACGGGGCCTGTATTAAAGCTGATTATATGACAATATTAGTGATACATTGTCTGGTAAGGGGAATTGCCAGCTTTGCTTTGAAATGTCTTACAAATCCACATTAAATAGGTCAAGACTTCAATATTAATTTAGTCCAGATTTGGATACAAGGCAATGCAGGGAATAAACTGAAATGGGAAATTACGGACCCTTTCATATATGATAATCTGATCCAAGCTGCATGTCCATGTCATGAGCTAAAAAAGGACATAAATTGAGTCCTGCTGTGCTCTTTCACAGTCATCCAATGGAAGCTCTGATGATGAATATGGACTGGGTCGGTTCTCCTAAATATATCATGGGGTTTTCTTAAGCAGATTTAGTGACTGCTTAAACTAGAGTGAGCATATCTCAATATGACAGTAGGGGACTGAATGCCCATCGCTGGACCTTTCACTATTCAGTGGAGCAGCACTGATTTTATGTCCATACGTGCATATTTGTCTCTGTCATGGTAAATGTACTTCTGTGTATATTTATGTTTGAGCATTCCTGTGCACGTGTTTGTGTATTTCTTTGTCCATATCAATATTTGCCTTTGTTTATATCCGATGGTCATGGCATCTGTCTGTCTAGACATCAGGCATCAGGCCAAGCTCAGACTGTTGCCCGGCAAGTTCAGACTGTTGCGAGTCATGCTCAGACTTTAGCTGACCATGTCAGATTGTCTGTAATTAAGTTAGATTGCTACTAGCGAAACTCAAGCTCCTCTTTAAAACATAGCTTAAATGTAATCTCTATCCACAGCCGAAATGTAGGGTCACAGATGAGAATCAAACCAATTGATGCCTGCTGGACAACTCAGTCTGCTGCCAGATAAAGTCAGATTGACGCCAGAGAGCTCCCAACCGAGGCCAGACTGATGCCAGACATGCTGAATATAATGCCAACCAGCCAAACTGTTGCCACATGTGCTCAAGTCTGCAGCCAGGTCAGTCTGGTCCGTTGCCAGTTCAGCTCATACTGCGGCTAGCCTTGCCGAGGCTGTTGCCACACACATGCACTCACCACTGGTAGACAAGCTCAAACAATGAGGCATGTGGTCTTCATGTTGGGCACGTAGGTGTGTTCACAAATGGAGAAAAGCACAATTGAAAGTATTGTTTTACATTCAAACATTGTGCTTAAGATCACTATCACATTTCGCAATAATTTTGTACCAGAAATCAAATGGGTTGTGTGTAAAAATAACAAGGAACCTATCGGATTGCATTTCACTCACTTGAGGAGTCAGGGCTAAGACAAAAAGTGCACTGCAATGTTAGAAGTGACCAAGCTGCAAGGATTTCAGACACTTCTGTTTTCAGGCTGCTTTGGAAAAATATGTGTGGTAGTCTAGCTTGTACATTTCAAGGGCTATGCAGGGACAGATAGGCAGAAAATAATAAAAGATAGCCACTTTGATAAGGGAATTAAAAGAAAACAGCAAAACCAACAAACAACTCAACAGGACCAATTCTCAGTAATGAAGGTATCGTATGTGCCGACTGATTGCTTGAGCAGCTTAGCAGAACACACGGCTGCTGATGAGACTTTACAATTACTGTCTGCAGTCATCCGGCGTGGCTGGTCAGATAAACAACGCAACATCCCGCTCGCAATCCGCCCATACTTCCTGGTTCGCGACGAATAGGTATTACAGGACGGGATTATAGTTAAGGGCCACAAGGCAGTGGGCCCAGCTGTCCTCCGGGACAAATACTTAGACGCCTTCCACAGGGGCCACCCTACATGGAGGCAACCCTACAACGGGCACAAAGCATGTTTTACTGGCCTGGTATGACCAAGTACATAGGCAAAAAATCCAAAGTTTGCACCTTCTGCAAAAGCTCGACACCACATCAGCAGAAGCAGCCTTTACTGCCGCACCCAGTCCCTCCTCTCCCATGGTCCACGTTAGCCAATGACATATTCGAATGGCATGGGAACACTATCTGGTTCTTGTTGACCCTTACTCGGGCTGATTCAAAATTGACTTACTTCAAACCATTACTTCTAAAGCGGTTATTGAGAAGTTGCAGCGTCACCTCTCCATGCACGGCTCCCCTGCACGTCTTCTGTCCGACAACGACAGACATTTCACCAGCCAAGCTTTCAAAAACATTTCAAAACGATGGGACTTTCCACATATTACCAGCAGTCCTGAGTTCCTGCAGTCCAACGAACCTGCCTTGCAAAATCGGATGTATACCTGGACCTGCTCAACATAAGGAACATTGCAAGGGATGCCATACTGGGTTCCCCAGCCCAACGACTGATGTCTTGCCAAACCCGTGCTCCCCTGCCTGTGTCCCAGCAGCTTTTGCAGCCACAAATTCGTTCCTCGCCTGCAGTCCAGAAACTACTACAATTCAAACGTGACACACAGAAACGCTTCTTTGACAAATCCAGCAAGCCACTCGCACGTGGACAAGTGGTTCGTCTCCAGACCAACAAGGGCCATGCCCGTCTGGGTCATGTCCACGACCCTGCCAAAGAACCGTGCTCTTATCTGGTTGAAGCGGACGGGGCCATCTACAGATGCAACCGGCAACATATCCTTCCGGTGAAAGAACCGCATCCTGTGACTCCGTATCCAGACGTCTCGCGTTTCGTATACCCTCCCACGGTCGGTCCCGCGGCCCCACTATCAGCGAACGTTTCCACCGCGGCTTCCCCACGGCGTTTGCCGACTAGCTCGCCTATGTCATCACCTTCCCGGCCTGTCGGGTCCCCGGTCGTTTCCCCAATTCCCTCCCCGATGTCTTCTCCGGTGAAAGGAGGTGAGGCGGATTCGTACCGCACACGCGCCGGACGGGTTTACAAGCCACCCATTAGATATGGTGATTTTGTGTAATTTTACAAACTTCCCCAAATGTGTCATTAACGTTCCACCTATAATGCTTAGCCACCAATGCTTCTTTTGTTTCTACAAGGAAAGATGTAGATTGGCTATTTCCTACTAGCCAATTATAGTGCTTGTTAGTAGTGACTCCGCCCATTATGCGCTTTATATTATCAAGAGCTTGCCTACGCTAGTGAATACGAGTAGCTGCTAGGAAATGTAATGTCCTGCAGATCCATGCTGTAAGTAGATTTAATAATCATGTGTTGTCTTTTGATATGTGTTCGACTCAGCTCATTACATTAGCATTGCATTTGCCTTCCTTACGATTCAACTTGCAAGTTAACTTTTTGGGAATCACTGCACCAGCACTCCCAAGTCTCTTTGCACCTCAGATTTCTGAATTCAGCTTTCTCTACACTACCTGACCCGCCACCTATCTTTGTATTATTTGTATCATCTGCAAACTTGGCCTCAAGCCTTCAATTCCCTCATCCAAATCATTGATATACAATGTGAAGAGTAGTGGCCCCAGCACCGACCCCCATGGAACCTCCAATCACTGGCCACTGGCAACCAACCAGAAAAAGCCCCCTTTATTGCTAGTCTTAGTCTTGTGCCCTCCAGACAACCAGCTAGTATCTTCCCTGTGATTCTCTGTGCTCTCATCTTCTTTAGCAGCCTCACGTGCGGCACCGTATCAAAGGCCATCTGAAGATCCAGGTAATCAACATCCACTGACTCTCCCTTGTCAATCTTGCTAATTACTTCCACAAATAATTACGTTTGTCAGGCAAGATCTTCCTTTCACAAAACCATGCTGACTCTGGCCTATTTTATCATTTGGATTGGATTGGATTGGATTCAATTTATTGTCATTATCTCATAAGAGACAACAAAATGGATTTTCCTTACAGTCAAGTAACATTAAAATAAATAATTAATAAAAACTTTTTTTTTTTAAAGCACAAACACAGAAGTCCACGACACAACATAACCCCACAGTGGCACCAAAGTTGAGGAAGGTACCATAGTCCAGCCAGCCTCCCCACCGATCTTCCCAGATCGGGGCTTCCCGAGCACCCGCAGTCGCCGCCACGGGCAGCCCGATGCTCAGGCTCTCATGCCGGGATGATGGAACACCGACGCCGAACCTCGATGGAGAACATCCTCAGCGACCCGGAGCTCCAGATCAGCTGCGGCTCCCGAAGTCCACAGGCTGAGCCGGACGGAGTCGCAGGACTCCGCGATGTTGGTCAGTGCTGCCCGCGTTGGGAGCTCCGCGAACCACAGCTCTGCGATGTCGGCGATGCAGGCCCAGCACTCCGGGGTTCCAAACGGCGATCCCCGGTAAGGCATCGCCCGCCCCGCGATATCTCCAACGCTGCGCCGCTGCTGCTGCTGGAGCTCTGGTCGGTCCCGGCAGAAAAGGCCTTTTAAGTACTCAGAAACTTCATTCTTTATAATTGACTCTAAAATCTTACTGAAGTCAGGCTAACCTGATGTTTGGGGGGGGGGGGGGGTGATATTTAATTGTGGCAAGGCAGATTACAATGGCATCAGGCAGGAACTATGGAGGGTAGACTTGGATCAGTTGTTATTAGATAAGTCCACAGATGGGAGTTGTTTAATGTCCAGCTGATTAAAGTGCAGGATGAGCACCTTCCAGTAAGGAGAAGGGATAAGGACGGCAAGGTAAGGGAACCATGGATGACCAAGGAGATTGTAAACTTGGCTGACCAAGGAGATTATGTTCTAAGAACCCTGTGAGATTGCCCTGGGGAGTTTCAAGTGAAGATCCAGAAATTATTACAGCCGCATCAGCTAAAGTATGACTCAAGCACAAAGCTTCCAGGAGCTCCTGCCAGCTTCTTCAATCTATGCAAGCCTGTCTTGTTAAATTAATTTTGAAGACCAGTTTTGGAAAGTGAGCACAGGGATTTGGAACTACTTCGGGTTTGATCAAAGGCATTTGGTTATGGAGCTCAAGAGAGGTCGGCACTCTGATCTCCGTGTGTTGAATTGAGCTCATTATCATTGAGGCAACTTTGTCATGCTGCACCATGCTGAATGAAGATCAGAAGCTTCACCCTGCTCTCTGTGTTTGATACTCATCTTTCTGGAGCTTGCTGCCCAGCTATTTACCTGTTGTTTGTCAGCTAATCTGTTATAAACAAAATACAATCAGTACATACAGAATAGGAAGAACTTTGAGAACAGGTAAAGCATTGAGAACAGGTAAAGTGACGTACACATTCATATAAATGTATCTTACTCATACATTCACACACAAGTACACACACATGGTTACTCACATGCACATTAACACCATCACATTTACAAATGGAGTCATTTATTTCATGTACTGTCTGTAGACTTACTGTATATACCCTGTCACAGACCCTTGTATACTGATATATGGTCATCCACTACCCTCCCATATAAATTGAATGCACTACTAGATCAAGCATATAGAGACATCCACACAAATATTCACGCATATACACACAAGCACCAACAAACACAATTAATCACCGTACATCATACACACAGACACACTAATGGAAATGCAAGAGAGCAAAAATACTGAAATCTTGAACAAAACACAAAGTGCTGGAGGGACTCAATGGGCCAGGTGGCATCTGGGGAGGGAATGGATGGGTTAATGGATGGTTTCAAGACAGGACTCTTCCTCAGCCTTTTTCAGTTTGTTACACTAATAGATGTGTGCACCAACTCAGATACACATATACATATACAGACACCACAGATAATAATAATCTGAGTTTGGCTAAGAAAAGTATGAACCCATCTAGAACAGGCTGAGCTTCTTTAGCATACTTCACGGAGGCTCTTCAGAGAGGTAGTGGAGATTCACCATGCTGTTGCCTGTGTTGGAGTGCTTCAGTTACGAGGAGAGACTGGATCTGGTTTTGTTTTCCTTCAAACAAAGGAGGCAGAGGAGAAACCTGATGGAGGTTAAATGATAGGAAGCATCGATAGGGTAAATGGTAGGAAATCTTTCCGCATTGCTGAGATGTCTAAAGAATCAAATGTTTTATTGCCATATGTCCCAAATTCAAACAATAAAATCCTTACTTGCTGCCATAGGGGAAAAAGAGAGAGGGGGAGGGGATGTAGTTAACTAAAATTGGATTATTCAAATTTCAGACCGTTCCTCCAGTGTGCGTGTGGCCTCACTCCGGCAATGGAGGAGGCCCAAGACTGAAAGGTCAGTACGGGACTGGGATCAGAAGCCTACTTTCACTGCCCTAACCTCATCAACTCAAAAAAGTCAATCAAGTTTGCGAGACATAACCTACTCTGCACAAAGCTATGTTGAAAGCCCCTAATTAGCCCATTCACTTCTAAATGGGAGTAAATCATATTACTAAGAATGCTTTACAATAGCTTCCCTGGATTATCCCTATTTCCCTACTTTAACAAACTCCAGTCCTCCTGGAGCTCGCCTGTGGCTAGAGAGGATACAAATATCTTCGTCAAGGCCCCTGTGATCTCTTCTCTTGCCTATCCTAATAAAATGGAATAGATTCCACCAAGCCCTGGTAACATATCCACTTTAATGCACTTCAACGGACCCAACGTCACCTTGTTCTTGCTCAAACTGCTCTTGCATATTAGTATTCCCCTCACTGATCTCATTATCCTCCATATCCTCAGCTTTGGTGAATATGATGCAATCTACCCATTTTGTACCTTGTCTACATTCTCTGACCAAATGCCGTTCTTTATCCTTGAGTAGTCCTGTCCTCTCCCTGGATACACTCTTGTTTTATAATATACTGTATGAATAAAATCTTGACATTCTCGTTAATTTGGCTTGCCAGTGATATCTCATGGTCCCTTCTACTTTCCTACTTTCTTTATACTCCTCAAGGACTCTTTCTGATTTCATCTCCCTCACATGCTTCCATTTACATTTTGACCAAAGTTACAACCTCTCTCCTCATCCAAGATCCCCTTACTTTGCCATCCTTGTTCTTCCTCCATACTGGAGCATGCCCATCCTCAACTCTGATCTTTATAACACGCTCACAGATATGGATTTGCCCACTAACAGCTGCCCCCACATTAGTCTCCTTATCTCCCGCCTAATAATGTTAATATTTCATCCTTCCCAAATTTAGTACATCCCCCCCAAGATCCAGATTTATATCCTTATTCATAACTATCTTAAAACCTATTTTAAGAATGAAGAGATATTAATTCTCATTTGCACCAAGACCTGAACAATGATTTTTTTCTTGCTATGGCTTTACAACCACCTTAATGCA
Organism: Amblyraja radiata; assembly: GCF_010909765.2. NCBI lineage: Eukaryota > Metazoa > Chordata > Chondrichthyes > Rajiformes > Rajidae > Amblyraja > Amblyraja radiata. The sequence goes on from NC_045981.1 coordinate 25,926,953, forward strand.
TCAAATACATTTCAAATAATCAATAATACAGTAAATTATCAATTAAACTAGGGAACGAGACCATAATAGTGCAAGCCAAAGTAAGAAGTGTAACCTTATAAAAAAGTACATACTAATTTGGTGCTGATGCTGATTTGTAGTTAGGACTTTTTGAATTGAATTAAGGATACAGCATGGAAACAGGCCCTTCAGCCCATTGAGTCCATGCCGATCCCCATCAATTGTTGTGCAGTTTGGTTCAAGAGGTTGATGGTTGATGTGAAGAAGCATTTACCTCTTCACATCACATAAGCAACTTAAGGAATTGCTTCATCATTTTCCTTCCAATGTGGACACCCTCACATTACTCTCCATCTGCCAACTTCTTGCCCACTCACGTAACCTATTAATATCCCTTTGCAACTTGAGAACACGCCTGTTTTTGCATAATCAGCAAATGTAGCTACAGTGCACTCAGTTTCCATTCAGTAATGTAGATTGTAAATATCTGAGGCCCTTTAACAAATCCCGATGGTACCCCACTGGTTTCTGTTTTCCAAACCAATAAAGATACATCTGTCCCAACTCTCTGTTATCTGTGTGTTAGCCAACCCCCTATCAATGGCAATAAATTGTCCAGGAAAGAACTGCAGCTGTTGGTTTAAACCGAAGATAGACATAAAATGCTGGAGTAACTCAGCGGGACAGGCAGCATCTCTGGAAAGAAGGAATGGGTGAGGTTTCAGGTCGAGACCCTTCTTCAGACTGATGTCAGGGGAGAGGGAGTTACATAGATAAGTAAGTATTAGGTATGAGAGCAGAACAAAGGGTTTTGTCTGCATTTAAAGAATGCTATACGTGTCAGTGACCTGCTGGAAATTAACGTATGCTACATCTTCTTGTTAACCATATAACAATTACAGCACGGAAACAGGCCATCTCGGCCCTACAAGTCCGCGCCGAACAATTTTTTTTTCCCCTTAGTCCCACCTGCCTGCACTCATACCATAACCCTCCATTCCCTTCTCATCCATATGCCTATCCAATTTATTCTTAAATGATACCAACGAACCTGCCGCCACCACTTCCACTGGAAGCTCATTCCACACCGCTACCACTCTCTGAGTAAAGAAGTTCCCCCTCATGTTATCCCTAAACTTCTGTCCCTTAATTCTGAAGTCATGTCCTCTTGTTTGAATCTTCCCTATTCTCAAAGGGAAAAGCTTGATCACATCAACTCTGTCTATCCCTCTCATTTTATCATTTTAAAGACCTCTATCAAGTCCCCCCTTAACCTTCTGCGCTCCAGAGAATAAAGACCTAACTTATTCAACCTATCTCTGTAACTTAGTTGTTGAAACCCAGGCAACATTCTAGTAAATCTCCTCTGTACTCTCTCTATTTTGTTGACATCCTTCCTATAATTGGGCGACCAAAATTGTACACCATACTCCAGATTTGGTCTCACCAATGCCTTGTACAATTTTAACATTACATCCCAGCTTCTATACTCAATGCTCTGATTTATAAAGGCTAGCATACCAAAAGCTTTCTTTACCACCCTATCTATATGAGATTCCACCTTCAAGGAACTATGCACGGTTATTCCCAGATCCCTCTGTTCAACTGTATTCTTCAATTCCCTACCATTTATCATGTACGTCCTATTTTGATTTGTCCTGCCAAGGTGTAACACCTCACATTTATCAGCATTAAACTCCATCTGCCATCTTTCAGCCCATTTTTCCAAATGGCCTAAATCACTCTGTAGACTTTGGAAATCCTCTTCATTATCCACAACACCCCCTATCTTGGTATCATCTGCATACTTACTAATCCAATTTACCACCCCTTCATCCAGATCATTGATGTACATGACAAACAACAAAGGACCCAACACAGATCCCTGAGGCACCCCACTAGTCACCTGCCTCCAACCCGACAAACAGCCATCCACCATTACCCTCTGGCTTCTCCCATTCAGCCACTGCTGAATCCATCTTGCTATTCCTGCATTTATACCCAACAGTTTAACCTTCTTAACCAACCTTCCATGAGGAACCTTGTCAAAGGCCTTACTAAAGTCCATATAGACAACATCCACTGCTTTACCCTCGTCAATTTCCCTAGTAACCTCTTCAAAAAATTCAAGAAGATTAGTCAAACATGACCTTCCAGGCACAAATCCATGTTGACTGTTCCTAATCAGACCCTGATTATCCAGATGCTTATATATATTATCTTTAAGTATCTTTTCCATTAATTTGCCCACCACTGAAGTCAAACTAACAGGTCTATAATTGCTAGGTTTACTCTTAGAACCCTTTTTAAACAATGGAACAACATGCGCAGTACGCCAATCCTCGGGGACTATTCCCGTTTCTAATGACATTTGAAATATTATTCCTAGTGGCGGCGCGGCTCTGGCTGCAGCGGCTCTCCGGCAGTCCTGTTTGTTTTGTGTTTTTTGGGTTGTTTATTTTCGTTTTGGTTAGTCTAGTTTTGGTTTTTAGTTTGTGTTTTGGGGGGGGGGGGTTGAAACGGGGCTTGCTGTCTCTCCCTGCGGGGGAATGCGACTTTTTTGTCGTATTCCCCTTCTCTGCCTCCGTCTGCGCTGAGGCCTAATGGCGGAGCTGGCGACCTCGAGGCTCAGGAGGCAGAGCCCGCCAGGACTCGCACTGAGCTCGCTCCCGTGAGGACGGCCCGGCTCGGGGCTGGAACAGGGCTTTCGTGAGGGGCTGTGACGGCCGGCCCGAGGAAGGAACGGTGCTCCCGTCGGAGTAGCCGAGCTCGGGGAGGTACGGCGTTCCCAGCCCGAGCGAGGAGCGGCGCCCGGTCGGGGCGGCCCAGCCTGAGGGAGGAGCGGCGCCCAGTCAGGGGCGGCCCAGCCTGAGGGAGGAGCGGTGCCCGGTCGGGGCGGCCTGGCGCGAGGGAGGAGCGGCGGCCTGGCGCGAGGCTGAGACGGTGGCAGTACTCACGTGAGGGCGATCCGGCTCGGGGCTGGAACGATGCTCCGGGGGCTGGGACGGCAGTTCTGGTGGCGGTGGCCTGAGACCGGGGGTTCGGCCGCGGGCCAGCGGCTGCGTCAGCAGGTCTGGTGAGCGGCAGCTTCGACTACCCCGGGCCGCGGTGTTTGAGCCGCGAGGACAGGTTTTAACATCGCCCGGGGGGTATCGCCTCAGCGCAGAAGGAGAAGAGGAGGGAAGAGACTGCAGCCCTAAGACTTTTGCCTCCATCACAGTGAGGAGATGTTGGGTGGACTCACTGTGGTGGATGTTAATATGTGTTTATTGTTGTTTTTTATTGTATTGTATTATATGTATGACTGCTTAAATTTCGTTCAGACTTCGGTCTGGATGACAATAAAAGGCTATTCTATTCTATTCTATTCTAGGTTTCCGTTCAGGTTTCCTAAGTGGGACAGGGGCATTACAGTGTTATGGCATTGCAACCACAGGGAAAACGCAGAATAGAGAAAGTGCAAGGGTCGCAATGAGATAAATTGAGAGAACGGGACTATTTCCTTAATTTATGTGAGGAGCACTCAGTCGTCTGATAACAGTAGGGAAGATGTTCGCCATATGCGCTTTCAAGCTTGTGTACCTTCTGTCCAGCAAGAGAGGAGGGAAAAGGGGTTAACCAGGTCCTTGAAATGGTCCTTGATTATGTTGGCTGCTTTCCCGAGGCAGCTCGAAGTAGTTGGAGTCAATGGGGAAAAAAGTTTGTATGATGGACAGGACTCCCTCCACAACTCTCCACAATTGCTTGACCTTGGCTGGCAGCATATTCTGTATGTTAGGTAGGGGTTTGACCTCAGTTGCAAGGGTATGACTCATGACGGTCAGTTTGTGCGTCATAGTTCTGTGCTCAGCAGCCTTCTTCTTCTTCTTAAGCCCTTTGCTCCTCTAGGGAGCACAGGCCATTGACAACTGTCCTCAGCAGTGAGCAGTTTAAACCAGTTTTACTGAACCTGGAGACAGAACCTGCCAAGCAGCAGTCCGAACCTTTAGCCTCCATTCATAGCATTTATATAAATTGTGAAAAAGTGAGACCCTGTTCACGGACTCCAGTGACACTTCACTTGCAACATCTCACCATCCAGAAAACGGCCCATTTATACCAGCTCTCTATTTCCTATTAGCCAGCTAAAGGAGTATGCTTTAATGACTACCACCCTGCGGCTCTGACATCCATTATCATGAAGTGCTTCCAGAGGTTGGTCATGTACCACATCATCTTCAGTCTCCCAGACAGATCTGATCTACTGCAATTCACCTGCCACCACAATAGCTCCACGGCAGGCCATCTTCCTGACCCTACACTAATCCTGGAATATCTGGATAAGTAGCACATCTATTCATTGTCTAACTTTACTTTCAAAACGATAATTCAAAACAAACTTATGTTCAAAATACTGTACCTCCTCTATAAATGGATCTTCGATTTCCTGTCAATCAGTAAGGATAGGTGACAAAACATCCTCCACAATAATTCTCAACAGAATATTCATAACTGTACACTGACAACCTGGCTCTAACTCCATTTAAACGTTTGCAAGTGGCACCACTGTAGTGGGCCAGTTCTCAAATAATGTTGAGACGGAGAGCAGGAAGGAGATAGAGAGCTTAGTAGCATGATATCAAGACAACCACCTCCCCCTCAATATTGACAAATTAAAGAGATGGTGATCAACTTCAGGAAGCTTGGTAGAGTACACGCCCTTGTCTGTATCAAGGTGCTGAAGTGGAAATGGTCAAGAACTTCAAGTTCCTAGGTGTATATATCAGCAACAATTTGACAGGCACTAAAGTATCCAGAATTTCCAAAGCCCTTTCTAGTAGTTTGTCCAAACTGGTATTGGTATTTGTTTATTGTTACTATGTATATCAAAATACAGTGAAAATCTACATTTGAGCACTATCCGGTCAAATCATGCCATATGTGAGGGCAATCAAGCCATACACAAGTACAGTAGGTAGAACAAATATACAACCAGGTTGCAGAATATAGTGTCTGATGTGCAGAAAAGAACTGCAGATGCTGGTTTAAATCAAAGTTATACACAAAATGCTGGAGTACCTCAGCTGGACGGCAGCATCTCTGGAGAGAAGGAATGGGTGGCGTTTCAGGTCGAAGAAGGGTCTCGACCCGAAAAGTCATCCATTCCTTCGCTTCAGAGATGCTGCCTGTCCCACTGAGTTACTCCAGCATTTTGTGTCTATATCGTGTGTGATGACGAGGATGATGCGGGGCTGGAGCTGCAATTTGTTGATTTAGTACATAGAACGTTGAATAACCCAGCACAGGAACGGGATGGGAACATGATGCAAACTTAAACTGAACTCAACTGCCTCGACATGATCCATCCTCTGCACTTACACGTGCCGAGCTAAAAACCTCTTAAATGCCACTATCGTGCCTGCCTCCACCATCACCCCTGGCAAAGCATTCCAGGCCCCCACTACTCTCTGGCTATTTTTCTCTGGCATGGTGTACTTGCCTCCCAGTGGCTTTCCCCTTACAAACAGCACAGATCCCTGCGGAACTACACTGGCCAAAGACCTCCAGCCAGAATATCTTCCTTTCACCACAACCGTACATCTTCATCTTCAGGGTCTGCCTACCATTAGGGACCTTATCAAAAGTTACTACAATCCATGTACACAATATCCACCGCCCTACCTTGATCAATCTCCTTCGTCACCTTCTCGGGATGGGAGATTGCAACCTTTACGTGGCCCACCCTGTTTCGAGGAATGCCATCAACCTGGCGTGCACAATCAAATAAGATCAAATAGAACAGTGTCCTACAACTTTAGGCTGTGCACGCCATAAGCAAGAAGAAGAAGTCACCTTCTCATAAAACTCAATCAAGTCACAAAATATATATCATATAAAGTGTACCAAGTAAATAATAATTTTCAGTTTACTTCAAAACATTCTTGAAAGTTAAAAATACAATATGCTAATTTTCTGATGAGTCATTTCCCTGTTGAAGTACCTTTTTGTTGGCATCATATTAACAAACCAGACCCGGTGAACAGTCCCAGCACAACTATATCTACCCATAGCATTAATGGAAATGGATTGACGAATAGTAGGAAGATTGGGTGGGCTATGGGAAGGAAGAGTAGCTGAACCTGAAACTGATAGGTCAGAGTAGAACTCCAGTCTTTTCATGGTTGCCAACAGCAGATATTGGCATCTCAAGTAATGTTTAAGTAAAGTGTTGATGAAAGAACTGCAGATGCTGGAAAAATGACTCTACCTTGGCTATCTCTCTACACTTCTTCCCACCCTGCTTCCTGTAAGGACTCTATCCCCTACTCCCATTTCCTCCGTCTACGCCGCATCTGCACCCAGGATGAGGTGTTCCAAACCAGGTCATCGGAGATGTCCACATTCTTTAGGGAAGGGGGATTCCCCTCTTCGACTATAGATGAGGCTCTCACCAGGGTCTCCTCTATATCCCATAGCTCTGCTCTCACTCCCCATCCCCCTACTCATAACAAGGACAGAGTCCCCCTTGTTCTCACCTTCCACCCTACCAGCCATCACATACAACAGATAATCCTCCGACATTTTCGCCACCTCCAACGGGATCCCACCACTGGCCACATCTTTCCATTTCTTCCCCTTTTGGCTTTCCGCAGAGATCGCTCCCTCTGTAACTCCTTGGTCAATTTGTCCCTTCCCACCCGAACCACCCACTCCCCTGGTACTTTCTGTTGCAACCACATGAAATGCTACACTTGTCGCTTTATCTCCCCCCTCGACTCCATCCAAGGACCCAAGCAGCCTTTCCAGGTGAGGCCGAGGTTCACCTGCACCTCCTCCAACCTCATCTATTGCATCGGCTCTAGGTGGCAACTGCTCTACATCGGTGAGACCAAGCGCAAGGCCAAGGCTTGGCGATCGCTTCGCCCAACACCTCCGCTCAGTTCGCATTAACCAACCTGATCTCCCGGTGGCTCAGCACTTTAACTCCCCCTCCCATTCTGAATCCGACCTTTCTGTCCTGGGCCTCCTCCATGGCCAGAGTGAGTCCCACCGCAAATTGGAGGAGCAGCAGTTCATATTTCACTCGGGCAGTTGACACTCCAGCGGTATGAACTTGACTTCTCCAATTTCAGGTAGTCCTTGCTTTCTCCCTCCTTCCCCTCCCCTTCCCATCTCTCCCACAGCCTACTGTCTCCGCCTCTTCCTTTCTTCTTCCCGCTTCCCCCCACTTCACCCCCACCCCCACATCAGTCTGAAGAATGGTCTCAACCCGAAACATCACCCATTCCTTCACTCCATAGATGCTGCCTCACCCGCTGAGTTTCTCCAGCTTTTTATCTACCTTTATGTAAAATGTCATCTTTCTTAGTAGTGCAGCTAATAGAACTGCTGCCTCACAGTTCCAACAGCGAGGGTTCAATCCTTACATCTGGTGTTGTCTGACTAGTGCTTGCATGGTGAGTACCCTAAGGTGAGAGGGGAAAGATTTAATAGGAACCTGAGGGGCAACTTTCTCACACAGAGAGTGGTACAAATATGGCACAAGCCGTCAGGTATTTGGAGTATTGTGTGCAGTTCTGGTCATCCCATTGCAGGAAGAATGTGGAGGCTTTGGAAAGGATGCAGAGAATGTTTACCAGAATGATACATGGAGAGTTTGGGCAGATTTGGATTGTTTTCTCTAGAATGCCAGAGGTTGTGGGGAGACCTGACAGAAGTATATAAAATTATGAGAGGCATAGATGGGATAGACAGTCAGAACAATGTTCCCACGATGGGAAAATCAACTACTAGAGGGCTTTAAGGTGAGAGGGGCAAAATTTAAAGGAGATGTGCAGGGCAACAGAGGTGGTGAATGCCTGAAACGTGTTACTGGAGGTAGTGGCAGATGTAACAGTGGCGTTTAGAAGACTTTTGAATTGGCATATGAATATACAGAGAATGGAGGGATATGGATTATGTACAGGCAGGTAAGCGTTGGGCTTGGCACCATGTTTGGCACAGACATTGTGGACCAGAGGGCCTGTTCTTGTGCTGTATTATTCTATGTTCTATGAAGTAGTTGAGGCAGGTGCTATAGCGATATGTAAAATACATTGGGACGGGTAAATGGATAGCAAAGAATTACAGCTCTATGGGCCAGATGTAGTAGACAAATGGGATTAGTTTTGATAGGGCAGTTTGGTTGGCATGAATGAGTTGGGCCAAAGGACCTGTTTCCATTCTATACGATTAAGGTCAAACGGAATAGGAGTAGAATTAGACCATTCGGCCCATCGTCTACTCCGCCATTCAATCATGGCTGATCTATCTCTCCCTCCGAACCCCATGCTCCTACCTTCTCCCCATAACCTCTGACACCAGTACAAATTAATGAGTTCGATTCGAATTCTATGAGTCTATGTTCCAGTTTCACCCTCTATCCTGAAGGCATGCAGATTGATCAGTTAATTGCCCACTGAAAATGGTTCTTATTGAGTAGGTGTGCATTTGAATTGAGGGTGTGGCTGGAAGGGGTTGGGGGGAGAGTGAGGGGGAGGGGGAATAGGCTGCTGATGGGAATGTGAGGATAATCAAATGGAATGAATGTAGGATTATTGTAAATGGGTGTTGTATGGTCACATGGACTCGATGGGCTGAAGGATCTCTTTCCATGACTCAAGAGTCTTTGAATTTGTGGGAGGATTTGATCATGTCTTATAAGTGCCTTGTAAGTGCAGACAAACATGTGGTGAGATCAGGATGCATTGCAGGCTATCACAGGCCATGTAACTATCTGAAGCAGTGATCACAGGAGGAGAGGTCTAAATGTCATGCGGAGGCCCTCTTAACCATTCGCAAGGTTTTGACTCCAACAAACAGGAGCTTATCAATAAACTGGGTGACTAGCTTAAGAGAAGCTTGATTCCAGGTAACACATGCGTAGGGATGCCAATAACTAGGTTATGGAATGAGGTGGTGTGGAGATGTTTGCAGATAATAATTCTTCCTCGGATTGTAATCTTTATTCATCCAAGTTTCAAGAATTATCCAGAAGAATTCCCATCCAATCCACATTAAACCATGGCAGATAAAGCAAGATATTAGCATTGCTGTTACATTTTTTTGGAAACAATCATCCTATTTAACAGACTTGATAGTCATGATTGAGGAATGAAGAAACCAGATCTGAACTGATAGTAAGATTAAACGAGAACATACCAGTTTGAAGTTTGATCGTTATTTTATGAGGAGTAACATTGAGGGATTACGTGAAGAACCCGCCAGGACGCATGCGTGTCATTCTTCAAAGCTGCGGTGTGAAATCACAGATAACTGTAATGACTAAACATAGTAAGATTAGAGAAGAGAAGAGAAACCAGTTGAGTATATGATCAAGGGTGGGAGCGGAGGGCACGTAATCCCTCAACGTTACTCCTCATAAAATAACGATCAAACTTCAAACTGGTAAGTTCTCGTTTAATCTTACTATTTTACTTCAGAGTCACGTGAGTGACTACGTGAAGATTTGAAAGCTCTGTGATTTCATGCTGTGGAAACGAGTCCATGCATCACATCTGCCTTGATTATGGGGAGAATAGTGTTAACATCATTAGACATCAATACGATATTGAAAACCCAACGATTATTTTATATTAACACCAAATTATAGCCCCTATTTATGGGGTAAATTATATTACAGAACTTAAAATTGTTTCTGCAAATGTTCCAGGTTCAATGACTGGTTTGTTATAAAATCGTTGGAAAGTTTTCTCCGTCGACCATCCTGCTGTCTTGAGGATTTGGTCCATTTGGCGGACGGCGGCACCGGGAGCCCGCGGGACCCTGGAGGGGGTCCGCTTTTCGGGCTCCCGCAACGGCGACTTCTCCCGCCCGAGTTGCGGGGTTGAAGAGCTCCTGGAGCGGGGCCTTACAGCACCGCCCCGCGCGGCTTGGAATGGCTGCGGGTCTCTGCGAGCGCGCGTCGGGGGCTCTAACACCAAGACCCGGTGTGCGACCTTGCATCACCCGGCGTGGCAATAATGGCCACGGGACAATCGCCATCGCCCGCCGGGGGCTTGACTTTGACTCTGACATCGGGGGGGGGGGAGAGTGCAGTGGAGAGAGAAGTTTTTTTGGCCTTCCATCACAGCAATGTGATGGATGTTTATGTAAATTATGTTGTGTCTTGGGTCTATTTGTTTGTAATGTATGGCTGCAGAAACGGCATTTCGTTTGGACCTCAAGGGGTCCAAATGACAATAAATTGAATTGAATTGAATTGAATTGAATCCAACTTCATAGCTGCCGATGTAGCTGCAGCCCTGGTGGAGTGAGATTTAAAATGCTAGTGTCTACTCCAGCCTTATTAGGACCTGTTTTAGCCATCTAGAGATGGTCTGGACTGTCACTGTTTTGAGTGGCTGTTTGTAGCTGATTAAAAGTGACATTTCTTTCCCTCTGATGATCTTAGTATACTCCATATATAATAGTAAGTGTGTTACAATACAGAGACGATCATCTGTCGGGTATGCCCTGAATTCTGTTTTTAGGCCTGCTGACCCCTGTCTGTTCTGTTTGACTAATTCATTGATGTGAAAAGTTAAATTTCTAGATGAAATAGTCATGTTGTCCAGCCTTAGTTTCTGTAGTGACTGGACCCTTTGTGCCGTGACCAAGGCCATCAGCATAACTGTTTTCATAGTCAGTTTCTGTAGGGACAGAGCTGTAGCTGGAGACCAGTTTCTTAACATGGTCAGTACAATGCTCACATCCCATATTTGGGAGTACCTGGTTCTTGGGGGATTAACATTAAAATGCCCCTCATGAGTTTGGTTACCAGGGTGTGTCCCAACAGAATGCCACTCTGTTCCTTGCCACAGGTATGTTGACAGAGCCCTTCTGGCGCAGTTGATGGCACTATGACTGAGCCTCTCATCGTAATGGAGGCTTGCCAGGAATTCCAGAACAGACGGGATGTTCATAGATCTGTGGGTGATGTTTATTGTTGTGACAGTACTTCCCATTTCTTGATGACACCAAGTACTGTTTTTTGGTGGGCTGTCTGTGGGCCGATGCATTCATATCCATTGTTCGGTCCGTCAGTCCCAGGTGTTGTAGAGGTGCTTTCAAACTCTACAAATTAATAGGTTTATATAATTATGACATGGGTGACTTTCCTTTGTTACTGGATGGACCAGTAAATTAGGTCTATGATGGATGGTGATGCATGGTTCTAATACCATGTCTAGTATCACCGGGAACCATGGTTGAGTAGGCCAATCGGGTACTATCAAAATACCAGACGCAGAGTCTTGCTGTATTTTCCTTAATACCCGACTGATGAGGCAGAAAGGAGGGAATGCATAAATAAACAATTTCCCCCAATGCAGCGAAAATGCATCTGTTGCCGCTGCCCCAGGGTCTGGTTCCCATGAAACATAATTTGATAACTGGTGATTGAGCCTGGATGCGAAAAGATCGATATCTGGTGTTCCATACCGTGCTGTAATTTCAGCAAATACATTTTTATCCAACATCCATTCAGTGTTTTCATTGAATTTGCGTGACCTGGTGTCTGCCACTAAATTTAGTTTACCTGGTAAGTAGGTAGCTGATATCCAAATATCTCTCTGGATACACCATTGCCAAATTGTGTTGGCCAGATTGTCACATGATGTCGATTTGTTTCCACCCATATGGTTGATATATGCTACCACGGTGGTATTGTCAATTTGTAGTCTAACATGCTGGTGATTTAACCCAGAACAATATGACTTAAGGCCATGGAATGCACTTAACATTTCCAGGTAGTTTATGCCCAGTGTTTGTAATAATGATGCCTCCTGTGCATTCCATCTCCCTCCACAGCTGGAGATGGAATTGGTAGCACCCCAACCAAGTGCACTGGCATCAGTTTGTAGTACCATAGACGGGTTGCTGATAATTATTGGATTGGAACAATACCTGATGTTATATTCCCACCATTTTAGTTCCATTATGGCCTCTGTTGGTAGCTTCATTGGTCTGTCAAAATGGTCACCATTAATTTTGAGTGCTCTTATTTTTGCTCTCTGTAAATTTCGATAGTGTAAAGTTCCGAATTGTGTGGCTGGAAATGCAGCCACTATCTTCCCAATTATTCTAGCTGCTAGTCTAATGGATGGTTTGGTGATGTCAATGATTTTGCTACAAGCCTCTATTAAGGCTGTAACCTTTTCTTTCGGCAAAGTCACTGACATGAGAACTGAGATAATGGTGAACCCCAGATAATCCATTTTTGTTGAAGGCGTTAATTTAGACTTAACTGGATGGATGATTATTACTTACAGTAATAAGTTACAGAGAAAGGTTGAACAAGTTAGGGCTTTATTCTTTGGAGCGCAGAAGGTTAAGGGGGGACTTGATAGAGGTTTTTAAAATGATGAGAGGGATAGACAGAGTTGACGTGGAAAAGCTTTTCCCACTGAGAGTAGGGAAGATTCAAACAAAGGGACATGACTTGAGAATTAAGGGACTGAAGTTTAGGGGTAACATGAGGGGGAACTTCTTTACTCAGAGAGTGGTAGCTGTGTGGAATGAGCTTCCAGTGAAGGTGGTGGAGGCAGGTTGGTTTTTATCATTTAAAAATAAATTGGATAGTTATATGGATGGGAAAGGAATGGAGGGTTATGGTCTGAGCGCAGGTATATGGGACTAGGGGAGATTATGTGTTCAGCACGGACTAGAAGGGTCGAGATGGCCTGTTTCCGTGCTGTAATTGTTATATGGTTATATGGTTATGATAAACCCCAGTTTTTCAAACAATTGTTTTGTGGCTGTTACCGCTTGTTTAGCCAATTCCAAAGTTTTGCCAACAATAAGTATGTCATCTAGATATGCCATTACCATGTGTTTTTGTTTCCGCAGTAACGCTAGGGCTGGTTTCAAAATGTTTGTGAACAGCCTGGGGGCTGATGTTAGTGCATTAGGTAGTGCCCTGTATTTCCAGTGCTGACCCATCCAGTTGAATTTTAAATAACATCTGTGGTCACCTCTTATGGGTACTGTATAGTAAGCATCTTTTAAATCGATGCTTGCCATGTAGTAGCCTTCGGAAATCAATTGCTTAGCAGTAACAAAGGTTTCCATCTTGAAATGAATATATTGTACAAAGGTATTCAAAGTAATAATAATAATGGATGGGATTTATATAGCGCCTTTCTAATACTCAAGGTGCTTTACATCGCATTATTCATTCACTCCTCAGTCACACTCGGTGGTGGTAAGCTACTTTTTTTGTAGCCACAGCTGCCCTGGGGCAGACTGACGGAAGCGTGGCTGCCAATCTGCGCCTACGGCCCCTCCGACCACCACCAATCACTCACACACATTCACACACATTCACACACAGGCAAAGGTGGGTGAAGTGTCTTGCCCAAGGACACAACGACAGTATGCACTCCAAGCGGGATTCGAACCGACTACCTTCCGGTTGCCAGCCGAACACTTAGCCCATTGTGCCATCTGTCGTCCCGGTAGTCAAATCGATGATGATGCGGCAACCACCATCTTTCTTGTTTTTTATAAAGATGTTGGACACGAATTCCTGTGATTCGTGTTGGGTTTTCTCAATTACTCCTTTTTTATATAGCCGCTGTAGTTCAGCATGTGCTTTAGATTTTTCTATGCCTGTGAGCACGAACATTCGGTTCGGTACATGCTGAACTGGAGGGTTATGTTTTTGTATAAATTCTATGGTATAACCCTGGATACTGCTTAGAATATAAGTGTCAGTAGTTAACTTATTCCATGCATCCAAATAATATCGTAATCTCCCACCAGCTTCCATGCTCCCTTTAATTCTTAAGGAACCAGACCCACCTACCAGTTACCAGTGGTAGGTGTGTTACTTCTTCGGCATCCTCCGTGGACGTTGAGGCGCCGTTGTCTGGGTCTGTAGTTGGGTTGGTGTTGAGGGCTTGCGCATTTTCCAGGAAGGTCGGTCTGGGCCATGGCCTAAAAAAGCATGTTGGGTGTTCCTGGTTTTTGCGCTTTCTCCAGTTTGTCTTGGCCGACTGATGGGTGCGTAGGGGTGATGTTTTTGGCTGTAGTAGCTTTTGGATGCTGCTTTTATGAGCCCCAGGGTTTTCGCCTCTTCGTCAAGTTCTTTGACTTGTTTTGATAAATCCCCTCCAAATAGTAGTATTGATGGTTTGAAGGTTCCAGGTTTGCAGAGGCCTGCACATTTGGGGTCTAAAGCCGGTTGGATAGCACTTTTCCTAATATTGTTTAACTCGTATTGTGAGTTGCAGAGTAAAGCCAGTGCATCTTGGTGGTCTTGGGTCATGTTTTGCTCATTCAATGTGCGGGCAAAAGCCATAATTCCTGCTGTTAGGACTTTTAGGACTTTCTGTATTTTTAAGTCCCTGGTTCTAATTGATGCCCCGACATGTTTCCAGATGCACTGGTTGACACTGGGAACATTTAGCGACTTGCAGTTCCCTGGTGGTAAGTGTCGTGCCGTGGTGTCCGATAATGCCTGTCCCTGTAGTTGGTTAAAAGACATGTAGTCAATGCTTGCCGCTATTCTCGGCTCCTGGTTTTGGCCAGTTTGGTCGGGTTGGATAAACTGGGACACCATATCCAACATGTTTTCTTTCACCCCAGGCATACTAGGGGTGTGTTGATCACTCCCCTCTTCAGGGTCAGCCCAGAATTGACCCTCCGTGCTCCCCTCTGATGAGGGAGAAACACTGTGCAGCCCCACAAGAGGTACTGCTGTGGGGCTTACTAACTGCCCACTGTGGCTAGCCTCCATCTCCCAGAGCCTGCCACTTTGGAATATTTCCTCCAGCAGCCGCTCCAACTGGCTCTTATGCTCTCGGGCATAGGCCACTCGTGGCTGCTGCTGATCCTGCAGCCGCTCTAACCGGCTCCAATGCTCACGGGCACTGGCCGTCGCGGCTGCTCTTGTTCCCCGCTCCCAGCCGCTCCAACCGGCTCCAATGCGCACGGGTACGGGCCGCTCGCGGCTGCTCCTGAAGCCGCTCCAACCGGCCCCAATGCTCACGGGCACTGGCCGCTCGCGGCTATTCAGAGTCGGACTCATCGGAGTCAACGACTCTGTTAGTTTTTTGCTTCGCTCTACCGCCCGGCCGTGGCAGGTGCGGGAGCGAAGTCGGGCACAGCTGTTCCCATTACGGGAGATTGGCGTGATGTTGGCTGCTGCTGCTGGCTGCCTGCAACTCCGTGGTTCTCCCAAGCCAGCTTTTTCGCAGCCTTCGTGGATCTGGTCCATGTCTCCACCTGTAAGGTAAGTGGAAGGAACGCAGAGTCTCCTTACCTGCTGTTCCCGGCTTTCAAATTCTGCCGCTAAGGGGAACGTCGTTCCCCCTGCTGTGACTCGTTGCAATGCGTGTAGCGATATGACACGCATGCGTCCTGGCGGGGTTCTTCACGTAGTCACTCACGTGACTCCGAAGTAAAATTAAAGAATAATTGTTACAACAATGACTGATCAATAAAGCTGCGCTGACCTGATAAAACATCCCAGAGCACTTTATGGAAGAACAGGTCAAGCCATATCATAGATCATCTAACAGCATGTCCAGAGTTTAGTTCTCACTTCAGAGGCAAGGTTTAAAGGGAATGGAGAAAGGTAGAAAAGAGGAATGTGTTTTGTGCAGGGCTAAGGGTTTATAGATATCACTGAAGGTTATCCATAGCAAGACTCACAGGAAGTAAGAGAGGTAGGAAGGGCAGGATCATTTGAAAACATTGATGATCATTTTAAAATCAAGGGTTTGCTGAACTAATATCAAGTGAAGGTTAACAAGCAATGGTTGATAGGTAATTGGGATTGGTTGAATCAATCAGGCCCTTTGGCCCACCATTTCAATGCTGACTATTTTAGACTAATTCCATTTAATAGCACTTGGTTAATAGCCTTCTATACTGTGGTGATTCAAGTGTTTGTCTGGATATTTCTCAAATATTGTAAGTGCCTCTGGTATCTGACACTTTTCTATGAACAGAAGCATGACTTGGGTAGGTGGGAAAGGGGCAAAATTGGAACTTGCTTCTGAGACTACAGATAAGAGGCAGGTATACCCATTCGCACTTTTGTTAGAATTCCAAAACAACATCAAAATTGTAGAAGACCCAATGCAATCAGATTTCACCCAAGTCCACTTCACTTCGATGCTCTGGTCGGCACAAATCCAGTGGGCCGAGCGGCCTGTTTCTACGCTGTATCTCTAAACTAAACTAAACTCTCCTTGAGAGGTAAGCAAGGCAGACTGTTTTCAGCCATTCCCAGCAACTTGTGAAGGTGCCAGTGTTTCTTCAGCATGCAGCCCATGTGCTGAAGTTACTGTATGACCACAGTGTGGTTTGGGAGGGTGTTTCAGGATATTGATCCAGTGACAACAAAGGACGATGCTCTTCCTTTTGCTGATGTGATGCGGCATATGTGTACTGCTCCACAGGAGTCCCTGGAGCTTTAGTCTATTGAGGCTAATTATATTGATGGCAAATTATTCTGCCTCAGCGAGTGCTCTGATGCTGTACTTCACTGACCTAGAATTAGGCACACTTTTGTATTCAAGTTTAAAAATGTAGGTTAGAAGTGAAGTTTGTCCAAATTCATATCATTACCTTTAGAAGAAAATGAATTAACCCAAATATCTGTAAAGTGCTTATTACTTCAGGCTCTTTCAAAGGAATCTTGTTACACTGGAACTAAATGCAGAAAAAGTAGGTTCCAAATACAAGGACAAGGACAAAGGACATTTATGGTCACATACACCAATTGGTGTAGACAACATTGGAGTTGCCATTTGCAGCACACCAATAAAAGTAAAACACAACATTAAAGAATTTGAGATTTTGGGGAAGGTGGGACCTGTACAGAAAGGATGGGTTGCACTTGAACCCGAGGGGGACCAACATCCTGGCGGGGAAATTTGCAAAGGTCACTGGGGAGACTTTAAACTAGAATGGTTGGGGCGAGGGACTCAAATAGAGAAAGCTAGTAGACAGAATGGGAGGCAGGAAGCAGAAAAGGGAAGCACTCGGACACAAGAGGAGAAAGAAAAAAAAGGAAATAAACAGAGAAGAAGAGACGGGGGGTTTCTTAAATGTGCATATTTTAATGCTAGGAGCATTGTAAGAAAGGTGGATGAGCTTAGAGTCTGGATAGACACCTGGAAGTATGATGTTGTGGCGATCAGTGAAACATGGTTGCAGGAGGGCTGTGATTGGAAACTAAATATTCCAGGATTTCGTTGCTTCAGGTGTGATAGAATTGGAGGGGCAAGAGGTGGTGGTGTTGCATTGCTAGTCAGGGAAGATATTACAGCAGTGCTTTGGAAGGATAGATTGGAGGGCTCATCTAGGGAGGCTATTTGGGTGGAACTGAGAAGTGGGAAAGGTGTAGCAACACTTATAGGGGTGTATTATAGACCGCCAAATGGGGAACGAGAATTGGAAGAGCAAATATGTAAGGAGATAGCAGATATTAGTAGTAAGCACAAGGTAGTGATTGTGGGAGATTTCAACTTTCCACACATAGACTGGGAAACACATTCTGTAAATGGGCTGGATGGTTTGGAGTTTGTAAAATGTGTGCAGGATAGTTTTTTGCAGCAATACATAGAGGTACCTACTAGAGGAGGGGCAGTGCTGGACCTCCTGTTAGGAAATGAGACGGGACAGGTGGCGGAGGTATGCGTTGGGGAGCACTTCGGGTCCAGTGATCACAATACCATTAGTTTCAATATAATTATGGAGAAGGTCAGAACTGGACCTAGGGTTGAGATTTTTGATTGGAGAAAGGCTAACTTTGATGAGATGCAAGATGATTTAAAAGGAGTGGACTGGGACATTTTGTTTTATGGGAAAGATGTAGAAGAGAAATGGTGGACATTTAAAGGGGAAATTTTAAGAGTACAGAATCTTTATGTTCCTGTTCGGTTGAAAGGAAACAGTAAAAATTGGAAAGAGCCCTGGTTTTCAAGGGAAATTGGACATCTTGTTCGGAAAAAGAGGGAGATCTACAATAATTATAGGCAGCATGAAGTAAATGAGGTGCTTGTGGAGTATAAGGAATGTAAAAAGAATCTTAAGAAAGAAATTAGAAAAGCTAAAAGAAGATATGAGGTTGCTTTGGCAAGTAAGGTGAAAGTAAATCCAAAGGGTTTCTACAGCTATATTAATAGCAAAAGGATAACGAGGGATAAAATTGGTCCATTGGAGAAACAGAGTGGGCAGCTATCTGCAGAGCCAAAAGAGATGGGGGAGATATTGAACAATTTCTTTTCTTCGGTATTCACCAAGGAGAAGGATATTGAATTATGTGAGGTAAGGGAAACTAGTAGAGTAGTTATGGATACTATGAGTTTTCAAAGTAAAAGAAGTACTGACACTTTTGAAAAATATAAAAGTGGATAAGTCTCCAGGTCCTGACAGGATATTCCCTAGGACATTGAGGGAAGTTAGTGTAGAAATAGCCGGGGCTATGACAGAAATATTTCAAATGTCATTAGAAACGGGAATAGTCCCCGAGGATTGGCGTACTGCGCATGTTGTTCCATTGTTTAAAAAGGGTTCTAAGAGTAAACCTAGCAATTATAGACCTGTTAGTTTGACTTCAGTGGTGGGCAAATTAATGGAAAAGATACTTAAGGATAATATATATAAGCATCTGGATAAACAGGGTCTGATTAGGAACAGTCAACATGGATTTGTGCCTGGAAGGTCATGTTTGACTAATCTTCTTGAATTTTTTGAAGAGGTTACTAGGGAAATTGACGAGGGTAAAGCAGTGGATGTTGTCTATATGGACTTTAGTAAGGCCTTTGACAAGGTTCCTCATGGAAGGTTGGTTAAGAAGGTTAAACTGTTGGGTATAAATGCAGGAATAGCAAGATGGATTCAGCAGTGGCTGAATGGGAGAAGCCAGGTGGATGGCTGTTTGTCGGGTTGGAGGCAGGTGACTAGTGGGGTGCCTCAGGGATCTGTGTTGGATCCTTTGTTGTTTGTCATGTACATCAATGATCTGGATGAAGGGGTGGTAAATTGGATTAGTAAGTATGCAGATGATACCAAGATAGGGGGTGTTGTGGATAATGAAGAGGATTTCCAAAGTCTACAGAGTGATTTAGGCCATTTGGAAAAATGGGCTGAAAGATGGCAGATGGAGTTTAATGCTGATAAATGTGAGGTGTTACACCTTGGCAGGACAAATCAAAATAGGACGTACATGATAAATGGTAGGGAATTGAAGAATACAGTTGAACAGAGGGATCTGGGAATAACCGTGCATAGTTCCTTGAAGGTGGAATCTCATATAGATAGGGTGGTAAAGAAAGCTTTTGGTATGCTAGCCTTTATAAATCAGAGCATTGAGTATAGAAGCTGGGATGTAATGTTAAAATTGTACAAGGCATTGGTGAGACCAAATCTGGAGTATGGTGTACAATTTTGGTCGCCCAATTATAGGAAGGATGTCAACAAAATAGAGAGAGTACAGAGGAGATTTACTAGAATGTTGCCTGGGTTTCAACAACTAAGTTACAGAGATAGGTTGAATAAGTTAGGTCTTTATTCTCTGGAGCGCAGAAGGTTAAGGGGGGACTTGATAGAGGTCTTTAAAATGATGAGAGGGATAGACAGAGTTGATGTGATCAAGCTTTTCCCTTTGAGAATAGGGAAGATTCAAACAAGAGGACATGACTTCAGAATTAAGGGACAGAAGTTTAGGGGTAACATGAGGGGGAACTTCTTTACTCAGAGAGTGGTAGCGGTGTGGAATGAGCTTCCAGTGGAAGTGGTGGCGGCAGGTTCGTTGGTATCATTTAAGAATAAATTGGATAGGCATATGGATGAGAAGGGAATGGAGGGTTATGGTATGAGTGCAGGCAGGTGGGACTAAGGGGAAAAAAAAATTGTTCGGCGCGGACTTGTAGGGCCGAGATGGCCTGTTTCCGTGCTGTAATTGTTATATGGTTATATGGTTATAACATAAAAACATCCCCCCACAATGGTTCCCACTGTGAGGGAAGGGAGCAAAGTCCAGTCCTCTTCCTCTTGTTCAACCGTGGTCTATTTAAGGCCTCCGCCGTCGCCACAACGGCGGCCCGATGTTTCAGGCCCTCTCTCCGGATGATGGAGCTCCGGCGTCGGAAGAACACTCTCAGCGGCCTGCAGTGTTTGGAACGGCCGCTTGCTGCCAGAGACCGCGGTCCCGAAGTCCACTGGCCGCGCTGGTCGGAGCTCCAACACTGCGATCTCGGCGAAAGATCCCAGGCTCCGAGGTGTTTAAACTCAGCGCCGCCCGCAGCTGGACGCTCCGCGATCACAGTTCTACGATGTTGGAGTCGACGGTCTCAGCACTCCAGAGCTTACCACACGGCGACCCGGGTAAGGCATCGCCCGCTCCGCGATGGTGTTTCAGCGCTGCGCCGCCGCCGGAGCTGAAATTCTGGCCGGTCCCGGCAGGAATCGCCGCTCCAGTCCAGTTGGTGTTGGAGCTCCGACCAGCCGCAAGGAGAGGGTGAAGATGCGGCTCAGAGGAAAGACGCATCTCTGACCAGGTAGGGACTGAGAAAAACAGTTTCCCCCTTCTCACCCCCACCCCCCACGCCCACATAAAAAGACTAGAAGACCTCCAAGACAAAACATTTAACACAAAACCCCCCCAAACTTATCAACGCCTTCAAAAGGAGCTTGCTTAAACAGCATCCAATCGCAATCCCCAACAATTATCAGTATCAAGCAATTGAAGGATTGTTCTCTCACTGACATTCACAAGATGTCAAGGACAGTCACAGCAAGCTGGTAGTTTGCTGATCAGAATTGATGTGTCCGTGAGATTAGAGAGGATGAATGGACAAAGGGGAATTAATTAGATAGCGCTAGAAAACTGATCTTGGGATTGGATCATCCCCATCACACCTTCCTTCTGATACAGACAGCACCCCAGATTTGTGGCACCAATTCATTTATATAGTAGAATACAGAACATAGAAGAGTACAGCACACAAACAGGCCCTCAGCCCACATTGTCAGTGCCGAACATGACATGACCACCTCTTATCTACCTATATATAATCCCCTCCATCTCTTGCAAATCCATATGCCTCTCCAAGTCTCTTAAATGCTTCTATCATATCTGCCTCTTCCTCCATCCCCAGCGACATGTTCCAAGATTTTTTCTTCCATCCACTTATAAGGAGAGAGTTCCAAAGAGTTACGGCCTCCTGAGAGAAAATGTTGGTTCATCTCTGCCTTAAGTGAGCTGCCACTTATTTTTAAACAATGATCCCTCCCATATAGATTCTCCCAATAGATAAATATTTTGTTCACATTCACCCTGTCAAGGCCCTGGGGAATAGTACCAATCATATTCAGATCAAATTTAAACCTTCATTATCAAGAGCTGCACACACTGAGATGGAAGAGAACAATTCCCTGAGGCATGACTCTTAACAAACCCTCTGCCTGCCATAAAGATGGACAACTGCTGCACAGGGAGGTGTGGCGTGGGGAATGACACGAGGTTTGGCAATGACCACACTGGCACTCACGTGAACGCACGTGATATATTTTATTTACAGTAGTAAGAATATCCAGGAACACATGAGGGCGCAGTCCCTCACTGTCAGGGGCATGTGTGGTGGTGCTGGCAATCTTGGCATTGGCCCGGCAGCTCAGTCCTGGTCTTCAAAGGAAGAGGCATAGCAATCCCAGGCAGTTCACCCTTGCGTCAAGAGGAGGCAGTGGCATGCAGGTTTTTCGTGGCAATCTCAGGTTTGGGCTTGAAGTCTTTGCCTCTGCATGTGGGTACGGTCCCTTGTTGCCTGTGGGCAGGTAGAGGCACTGACATCTCAGGTATGCCCTGACCACAGTCTTAGCCTCAGTAGAGGTGATGGCTGTCTAGGGCATCTTCCCAGCAGCTCAGATAGGACCACACAGTGGTGCTGGTGGTCTCAGGTTTGTCCCAGTGGCTCAGTCTTCCGCAAACCTCTTTACTCAGAGAGTGGTAGCTATGTGGAATGAGCTTCCAGTGAAGGTGGTGGAGGCAGGTTCGTTTTTATCATTTAAAAATAAATAGGATAGTTATATGGATGGGAAAGGAATGGAGGGTTATGGTCTGAGCGCAGGTATATGGGACTAGGGGAGATTATGTGTTCGGTACGGACTAGAAGGGTCGAGATGGCCTGTTTCCGTGCTGTAATTGTTATATGTTATATGTTATATATGTTAAA
Organism: Amblyraja radiata; assembly: GCF_010909765.2. NCBI lineage: Eukaryota > Metazoa > Chordata > Chondrichthyes > Rajiformes > Rajidae > Amblyraja > Amblyraja radiata. Next base: position 25,949,161 of record NC_045981.1, read on the forward strand.
CCTCCAAAAGGGTGAACACAGCTGGCGGTGGGGGAACACAGCTGGCGGGGGGGAACACAGCTGGCGGGGGGGGAACACAGCTGGCGGGGGGACACAGCTGGTGGGGGCGGGGGGGACACAGCTGGCGGGGGGGACACAGCTGGCGGGGGGACACAGCTGGTGGGGTGGACACAGCTGGCAGGGGGGACACAGCTGGCGGGGTTGACACAGCTGGCGGGGGGGGGGGGGCGGTGTACTGTCACAGAAGGTATACCAAGTTTTAAATATTCTGCATAAAGGGCACTGCACTGGTGGGTAGATTAACATAGTGTTTAACTTACGGGACTTGTAGCCAGAGGCCTAAACAATTCATCTAGTTTGTGAGTTGAAATCAGCTCATCTCTGTAATGGTGACCATAAAGAATCCAGTTTTTTGTGAAAGCCTAACAGGATCATTGATATGTTTCAGGGAGAGAATTCTGCTGTCCTTACCCAGAATATGCCTCCAGCCCATCAGGTGTAATTAGTGTGGGCTTTAAATGGAGGGGTAGAGAGTAGCATCCACATCGTAGGAATGAATAAAAACAGAAGCAAATGGAAAGCCTGCCTGGGAGCGACAGTTGGACCGGAGATCGAGCCGTGGCAGATTGGTAAAGATTTGGGTGAGGCTTAGTTTTAGTTTAGTTTAGTTTAGAGATACACCACGGAAACGATATACCTTTGGCCCACTAAGTCCGCACCGACCAGCGATACACACAAATTAACACTATCCTACACACACTAGGGACAGTTTACACTTATACCAAGCCAATTTTCGGAGAAAACCCAGACGGTCACGGGGAGAACATACAAACTCCATACAGACAGCACCCGTAGTCGGGATTGAACCCGGGTCTCTGGGGCTGCAAGCGCTTTTAAGGCAGCAACTCCACTGCTGCCACCCTCAATGATTGTCACCTGCATGAGTTTTGTGGGGGAAGTGAGAAAGCTTTAACTCACCCTTGCTTTCCCCAAAGCAATGGAGCAATTTGCTGGGGCTCTTACACTCTTACACTGCCTGTGGTGAGGCTTTAATTTTATGAGCATTATTAAACTCTGATAATATGATTGTGTTATTTCCACAGGATAAATAGAATCATAGTTTGCCCAGACTTGTCTATTGCCCCTGGAACTGGTTGCAATGTGCTTTTAGCATCTACTAGACTAAGTGGGACCTGTTGGGTCCGATGCTCACACAGGAGGGCTGGTCCCCCGACGCAATCTTCCACCTCCGCACCAATTCCAATATTGGTGGCCAGTGGGGGGGGGGGGGGGGCTTTCTGGAGTGCTGGTATGGGTGTTGTTGGCTGCAGGGACTACTGGTCTCCAGAGGGCTGGTATGGACATTGTAGGCCAAATGGATTCTTGGGGTGGCAGCTCAGTCCATCAAGCCTGATGTGCTGGCAGCTCACTCATGGCTGGTGGGCTGGCAGTTGACTCACGGCTATTCCTTGAAATTCCATTTCAAGCAGAGTGCAAGGCCTCCAAATTCAAATCCATTTTCCTACCATTTCAAGCAGGGTGCAAGGCCACCAAATTCAATTGCAGTTTCATACCACTTCAAGCAGGGTGCAAGGTCATCAAATTCAGGTTCAGTTTCCTACCACTTCACGCAGGGTCCAAGGCCACCAAATTCAAGTGCAGTTTCCAACCACTTCAAGCAGGGTGCAAGGCCACCAAATGCAAGTGCAGTTTCATACCACTTTAAGCAGGGTGCAAGGCCACCTAATGTAAGTGCAGTTTCATACCATTTCAAGGAGGGTGCAACAACACCACATTCAAATGCAGTTTCATACCATTTCATGCAGGGTGCAAAGACTCCACATTCAAATGCAGTTTCATACCATTTCATGCAGGGTGCAAGGCCACCACATTAAAATGCAGTTCCATACTATTTCAAGCAGGGTGAAACCACCATAAAACCACCATAAAACCCCACAAAACACCACACTCACAGTTCAGTAGACATTCAGTGTGTTCAGTTGATTCACAGCGCAGACAGAGTCCTAACCTCTCCCTCCCCCATCATGCAGAGACTGAGCCACACCCACACTTCCGGGTTTTATAATCCCTCCCCCTCCCACCGGAAAAGGTGTGGCCTTCATGGCGTGATTGACAGGAGAGAGACTCTCAACATTTTTTAAACACTAATAACACTTTTATTTTTCATTGATGGGAAGAATCCTCTGCACCTGATGAGCGGAGGGGGAATGAGAAAGATGGCCAAAAATCACAGCCATACGTGGTAGCGTTTTATCTAAAATCAATATAGTGCAAACAGGAAGTTGTCAAGTTTAGACAAACAACCATTTGCAGTGCCTTTTCACTTCAACCCAAAACCTCCAAACAACCCTTTGCAGTGCCTTTTCACTTCAACCCGAAAACCCCAAATAACCCATTGCAGTGCCTTTTCACTTCAACCCAACCATATTTTCATTTTCAAACCACCTTAAGGGCACTCACAGTTGAGTAGACATATGTTCAGTGTTGTTCAGAGCTCAGAGCTCAGAGAGACGTGACCCTCTCGCTTCCTCCATCTTGCAGAGACTGAGTGAGGTACACCACATCCGGGTTTTACAGTCCCTCCCCCCTCCAACCAGCAGGGGCAGCAGTGAAAATGGCAAAAAAAACATTAATATCTCTCTGATTTTTCATCGATGGGAAAAATCCTCTGGTTTCGTCTGGCGGAGGGGGACTCTGAGCGAGGTGGCCAAAAATGACGGCCGTAAGTGGCAGCGTTCTCTCAGAAATCACATCGCAGTGAGTCAAAAGCGGTCAAGATCTTACTTTTAGTAATATAGATGTCCAATTCTGCATTAAACCTGCAAAAGGTCACATTAACCAGACCAAGCAATGGAAATGGATATGTTTAGAGATAATGGACAAGTGCCCCTTTAATTAGTGATTGAGCAGAGTGTGGGGTGTACTCTGTGACCAGTTGTACATTTGATATGGGAAGCCTGACAAAGAATAATTCTAATTCTTCTTGTGTGCATCTGCGGCTGATTCATGCTCTTTAAATTCCATACTTGCACTACCCTTCCACCAGAATCTTGAATTCACTTTCTGCGGATAGCGATAAACAAAGTGCTGGGGGAGCTCAGCAGGTCAAGAGCATCAGGAATATAAGCATTCTTGATTCAAACAAACTTTATTTCTGATAATAAATATATACAAACAAAAACCACGCAAAACTCTTAATATATTCTTAGTGTCTATCCATTCAATATAGCTCGTGCTATACCCAGTAGTGTTATCGCCTTCTTGGAGCGATAGCTGCTCTGAGCCGGCCTTGCTGAATGCCCCCCACCCCCACGGATGGTCACGTCGCACAGACACATCTGCACTTTAGTCTGTTTTGACTATTTTACTGTTGTAATGTTCTTTGTACAAACCATGTTCTCGGGGTATCTAAACGTAAATTTTAGTAGTTACTTAAGTTATGATGTCGGATGGAAGCTGCATACCCAAATCTCGTTGCACTTATGTGCAATGACAATAAAATATATTATTATTATTATTATTATTATTATTATTATTATTATTATTATTATTACTATTATTATTATTATTATTATTATTATTATTATTATTATTATTATTATTATTATTATTATTATTATTATTATTATTATTATTATTATTATTATTTTCTGTACACATTGCACCATTGCCATTCATGTGTATTTAGGGCTATCCAGTTCATGTTTCAGGTTGGGACCCTTCTCTAGACTGATGGAGAAAATGAGGTAAAGCTGGTAAGAGAGGTGATGTGAAGAGCTAGGGCAGAAACTGGCAAATGATGTGTGGACGAAGGTGAGGAGAGTGATTGGTAGATGGTTAATGATAGTCACAAAGGTGAGAAGTGAAAAGGAGACAAAAGAGTCCCAGATAAGGAAAGCAGAGAACCTGTTAAATGGAAGTCTGAAGAAGGGTTCTGACTCGAAACATCAGCTCTCCGTGTTCTCCAGAGATGCTGGTTGACCTGTTAAGTTACTCCAGCACTTTGTGTCTCTTTGGAGGAAGGGTGGGAATGAGCAGAAGGAGGGGGGAAGGAACAGGGTGAGAAAAGTGGGAGTGGGAGAAAGGTGTGCAATGGGGTGGATGAAATAGAGTGATAGTGAAAATGTATGCAGTAGAATAGTAAGATTAAACGAGAACTTACCTGAGAATAGTAAGATTGTGAAGAAACTAGAACTTACATATGACCTTGATAGTATGAGGTGGGCACGTAATCGCTCATCGTAACTCCTCATAAAATCAAGATCAAACTTCAAACTGGTAAGTTCACGTTTAATCTTACTATTTTACTTCGGAGTCACGTGAGTGACTAGGTGAAGATTTCAAAGCTCTGTGATTTTACGCCGGTTACGAATCCAGGCGTCACACACTGAATGGATTGACCATGGATGTGTGTAATCATTAAAGCATTCAGACATTACGTAGTTAAGTAAAGACACTGATGCTTTAAATGAAAGAAAGTTTAAAAAAAATAGTTACCCCTCCCAACCTTGGGGGGAAACTAGGGGTCAACTTAATATGGTACGTGCAAAAACCCCCAGTCCGGTTATGGGTTTGTTATAAAACCGGTGGACCGTTATTTCATTCGTCCATCCTGCAGCCACTAGGATGTCGTCAAGTGGCATGTCCATAGCTCTTGCTGCTGATGTAGGTGCAGCCCTGGTGGAGTGAGATTTAACCATATAAATGTTCACTTCTGCTACCGCCATTACCTCCTTTGACCATCTGGAGATGGTTTGAGTTGACACCTTCTGGTGTGTTTTTTTATGGTTGATGAGGACCGATTGTTCTGAGCCTCTGAGGTTCTCCGTAACTTTCAGATAGTGGTGTTAGTATGTTACCACACACACAACCGTTGGTCCTCTGGATATGCCAAGAACTGGATCTTCATCCCTGGCATTCCTGGCCTGCTCTGTTTTATCAGGTTCCTGATTACGAATGTTATGTTGTTCATATTGGTGGTCATGTAGTCCAACCGTAGCTTTTGCAGTGTCTGGACTCTTTGTCAGCATACCACCTTCAGGGTTCGTTATAGGCGGTCCCCACTGTCAAAGTAGGGTTAGTACCATGCTCACATCCCATGTGTCCGTGTACCTTGGCCTTGGAGGTATTAAATTGTAAATTCCCTTCATGAATTTTGTTGTAAAGAGGTGCGTTCCTATCGACCCGTGCCCTGCTTCCAGCATCAGATAGCAGGAGAGTGCGCCTCTGGCACTATAGATTGCACTATAACTTTGTTTATAGTTATGGTACAGAGTTGATAGGAACTCCAAGACATCCGTTATCCGAACTGGGTTGTATTTGTTCGGACAGTCCTATGCCTTGAAATGGCCTCCTCAGAATCTGCAGACCAACAAGTTAATACATTCATGTAATGGATGATTGCTCCCTGTAACTGGGTTCACTAGGAGGTCCCTGCTCTTGGGTACAGCCATAACTGGCTGGACTATAGTTTCCAAAAAATTTTGGGAACCAGGCTTGAGTAGGCCAATCTGGCTTGCTTGATTTTGCTTGATCTTGCTTGATTTTGGTCAAGCATCGGTTCGTGAGACAAATTGGCAGAAAGCATACATAAACATTCCTCTCCAATTGAGGGAGAAAGCATCCACTGCCTTTGCTCCCGGATCCAGCTCGCAGGACACATATCTGGGTAACTGATGGTTTAGTCTAGATGCAAACAGATCAATATCTGGTATGCCAAATCGTGTAGTTATTTCGTTAAATACTGCCCGATTCAACATCCATTCTGTGTTGTTATTAAACATTAGTGATCCAGCATATGTCGCCGTGTTATATCTACCTCATAGATAGACCGCTGTAACCCAAATATTCCTCTCGATACACCAGTGCCAAATGAGGTTCGACAATCTTTCGCAAGATACAGATTTTACACCACTCTTGTGATTGATATATGCCACCGCTGTGGTGTTATCAATCTGAATTTGAACAAGCACGGTTGCATGTTGCTACAGAAAACCTTGAGTCCATATTGTGCCCCCAACAATTCTGGGTAATTGATTCTATGTGTTGGGGAATTACAGACTCATGCTCATTCCATCTGCCCCCACAGCTCTAGACTGTGTTTGTGGCTCCCCATCCTTAGCCACTTGCATTGGTCTGAAGAACCCCCGATGGCTTTCGAGCAAGATTTCCCTTGAGCTGTCTCACGTTCGTTATCCACCATAGTTATTCAACAATGGCCTCTGCTGGCAATCTATAGTTTTGCCAATTTGGCCTGCATGGAATCTGAGTGTTCGTTCCTTTGCTCCCTGTAAATTCTGGTAATGCAAAGGCCCGTGACGTACTGCTGGAAATGCAGCTACTATTTGCCAATTACACTCACTGTTTGCCTGATAGATAGTATTTGACTATCAGGTCATAGCAGGCTTAATTAAATATTGTTGTTTGCCCCTAGGCAAAGTCACCAACATATTTACTGTTTTTGATAGTAAATTCTAGGTAATCAATTACCCTTGTAGGTGTCAATTTTGATTTAACTGGATGGATGTGGTAACCAAGTCTTTAAAACAGGGTTTTGGTTTGCTTTGACTGATGCTTCTGCCAATTATTGGTGACTCCAAAATGAAAATGTGCTCTAAATATGCCATTACTATGTGGTTCAGAGACCTTTGTAGACCCAGAATTGGTTTCCGTAGTTTAGTCAATAGTCTAGGAGCTGATGTCAACCCATTTGGCAGAGCCATGCCATCCAGCTAAACTTCAAATATCTCCTGTTCTTAGTGAATAGACACCGAATAGTATGCATCTTTGAGGTCGATGCATGCCATGTGACCATTTTATAGGAAGCTCCTATAAAACAGTTGTTAGACTGTAACAAAAAATTGCTGTTCTGAAAGTCTGTACTGCACATATGAGTTAAACCTGGATGAAGTGACATCCTCCATCTGTCACCTGTCCTGAAAGGCAATCCTGCCCATAATACTGGGCCTGCCTTGAAGACAACTCCGGTCCGAGTTCCAAGTCTGCTTGGAACCTATGTATGTTGTGCAGTAAAAATAATCACATGTTATTATCTGTTTTTTAAAACTAGATCTGAAATTCATGTTATTGTCATTTTGAACAAAAACTACCATCATGTAACTGGTCCACAATCCCTTGTTTCAGTAAACCCAGACCCACCTACCTCCATGGCTACCGGTGGTCTTGTGGTAAGCCCAAAGGCCCCTGATGCGGGTTCCTTTTCTCTCCTTGATTGGGAGTAGGACTGGTAGGGAGTGTGGATTCCATGTTTCTCCTGACCTCTGCTTGGGTCTTGGTCTGAAAAACCTCATCATACTGAGCCTGCCTTGTAAGACAGTTCTGGCCATAATTCTGAGTCTGCCTTGAAAGACGACTCTGATCATATTTCCGTGCCCAGCTTTCAAGCTACCACCGGCTTCAGTGAACCGCTTACCCCCTATGGAGGTGTGGGGTGTGTTGTCGCCTACTGATGAAGTTTTGTTTGTCGTTGGTACCTTGATTGGTCCGACAGCTTTTGCTTCCTTCTTCTGGTCTTACCTGAAGAGAGGATTCTGCGGCTGGTTTCTCCAAAGTCACCCTGAAAGCGCTGTGCCCTTGCCGGCATGCCAACTGCTGGCTCTTGAGGCCATATGCATGTGCTTCAGTATGTTCATACTTTAAATTCAAGATCAGTTACCTACTGATCACTCGCACTCCCCTCCACTGAGAGTGAGATTTGTAGGCAGCCCTGAAAACAGGTGCTGCCGCAGGCCCCTGAGGATACCTGCCCTCCAGCGGACCTAAATGTGGTTCTTACTTTGGGTCAGACTGAAACTGACCGTGGATGCTCCTCTCCTCAGAGCAGGAGACATTTGTGCAGCCCTGAAACAGGTGCCGCTGCCTGCGGGTTCTCCATAATACCCGGGCTGTCAATTAACTAGATCTCCATCCAGGGAAGCACCCAGTGGAACCTGGATGATTGCAGAAGTACTTATTTTCTTTTGTTTGTATGGAAGCTTATTATTCATTTTATGTAAAGCACTTTGGTGTCATGCGAGTTGACTTCCACTTGTCCCTGGGAAGGTTCCCCCCCCCCCCCCCCCCCTGTGCTTTTGTACTCTGATTCAGAGTGGTTTCTTCCATATGTACTTCCCCCTCCAATGGGGAAGACATTGTGCTGCCCATGTGTGAGGCTCCCGGCACGGCCTGCTGTAGGCCCGTGCTGATACTGCTCCCTCCTTTGGAGCAGATCATGTTGGAGCAACTTCTCCATAAGTTGCTCCATGTGGGAGAGTCGTCCTCAGACGCTCTCCGTTGAGGGAGGGTATCCCTCTTTCCCGGACTCATCTGAGTCAACGGGTTTGTAAGACTTGCGGGTGGTTTTACGTTCCGCAGGACCACCATGGAGCTCCTCCTGCACCAAGTCTTCTCCTGCCGGTTCTACCGGCGGTAATGTCGGGATCAAGACCGTCGCCCGCTACTGGGAATGCTGCGGTTTTCGGCAGCCGACTTCCCCGCGGACCGTCTCCTCGACACCTGGGCTCTGAAACTACAAAATGCTTCAAGCCCGAAAGAATGCAGGTAAGTAATTCAACTTTCCTTACCTGCCCATCCCGATGGCTGGGAGGACGTAGTGCCTCTGCCAGTCCGTCGTGCGCGTTGCGTTCAGACTTAATGACGCGCACGCAGACGGACGGCCCTTCTTCACGTAGTCACTCACGTGACTCCGAAGTAAATAGAGATATTAGGCATCACCTCTCTTACTATCACCCACACCCCTACCATCCCCAGATTCAATGCCTCTCTATATCACTCAATATCACCCTTACTCTTCCAGATCCTGGCTGAAATCAGTCTTGTCTCTGCATCAACCAACAATTTAGACAGCCACTTCGATACCAGCTGTGACTCTGCTCGGATATCAAAAACAACTTCTTTTAGATGAGACATGAACTGTTTTTTACTCAGAGTGGCATGAAAGATCTCAAAGCACTACTTAAAAAATGAAGGGTTTTGCTCAATCAACATTCAAATATTAAAGCTGGGAATCAATCCATTTCCATTTGTTGTGTGTTTGCACATTTTTTGACCACTGTATTTCTAATATTGTCACACTAATTACATTTCAAAAGTATTTAGTCTTTGCATTTACTTCCCTGGGATGTGATTGAAAATGAAGGGGTTTTGATCCGAAAAGGTGGTAAATCATTGAAATGTTTCTTTGTTTTGGTCACATCCAAGGAAAATTCAGTCCACGAGTGCCTTGGGCAGAGGCTTCTGCAAGCTTTTCACTCACTCTTCTTTCCTAACAGCCCAACAGCATTGTGGAGTCACCTTCACCGGATGGACAGCAGGGCTTCAAAATACAACTCACCATCAATTTTTCAAGGTCAATTAGTGATGGACAATAAATACTGACCCAGTCAGCAATGCCCAGATCCTGGAAAGTGAATTAAAAATGGTATGTATTAATATGGAAATGGGGCGAATAAAAGTGATTATAATAGTCTTCATGTGAAGAGTAAATGGTGACATTAACTAGTTGGGCCAAATGACTTGCTCCTGATAATTTATGCATAAGTAAAAATGATCAAAGATAAAAATAAACTCTGGACTTAGATGGATATTATTTCACCGCTAGCAGTAATCTCACAGTTTAGCATAACCCAGGGGTTAAATCCTAGGCCAGAAAACGTACTGCTTATAAAAGTAACATAATAGCAATAACATTTATAGTCAGTCTGAGGCCCAAAACTAAATAATGGCAATTTTACTGCAGTTATATTAGATTGCAAATAAGATTTGGGGAAATGTTCATCAATCAAACGTATTGTAGCCAGGTGTGATGGAGCATGTCTGCAACAAGCAAAACTGAATCATACATTCCAGCAGTGTGTTGCATCTCTCCTTCCTTCATCACTCAAAGCAATGCGTTACATTTATATATTGCATTGCGTCACATACTAAAGTGATCCCTTTACCCTTACGCTTGCTACACTGGTTTATGCAGCAGACATTTTTTATTCAGCCAGGGGCCACCGCATCAGTGGTATGCAGGTTTAATCTGTCTCTGGCTGAGACAGCAGACCAGCAAATCTCCCAGTACTGTTACGGACTGAAAACACTGAATGCCCATCTGAATTTGACTGGCAAAAAGGCCTGCATGAGTTGCTGGCAACTAGGCATCGTTTTAATTCCTTGGAATACTGATTATTTGAGCTAGGCTGATCATCTTCTGCAGTATTGAAGAAATATTATTGGAGGTGTCTTTGGAATTTAGACGTTAGAAATGCAATGCGGAAACAGGCCCTATGTCTATTCAGCCACAGTTGGGATAGGGGAATAATTTAACAACAGAAAGTACATGTTTGTGGTAAACAGTTGTATCTGAGGTTGGAGTACAGTGAGCTGTAGTGCTTCCCAAAGGGTAACTGCTAGGCCCACTATCATTTTCATACATATTAATATCTTAGGCATCGGTTTGCAAGATAACAATTCCAAATTTTGGATGGTTTAAAACTGGGGAGAGTGATGAGCCATGAAAAGGCTGGTAGGACTGCTTGTGGACATAGATGGGTTTAATGGATGGGCAGGCAAGGGGCAGATAAAATTGAAAAGGGAGAAATGTGAAGTGTTACACTTCAGCAGGAGGAATGAGTGGTGATATAGATTGAAAGAACCATTCCAAAAGCTGTACAAGACCAGAGGCACCTGGGTGCGTGCACAAAGTCTTTGAAAGTGGCAGGATATGTCGAGAGAGTGGTTGGTCAAGTATATGGGATCCTGAGATTCATAAAGGCACGGAGTACAAAATTGGTGAAGTTTTGATCAACAAGAAAAAACACAATTTTGGCCACAACTGGAGTATTGCTTCCAAGTCTGGTTGCCGCATTTCAAGAAGGATGTGAAAGTACTCAGGAAACTGAGGAAATAATTTACTGGAATGGTTCTAGGAATTATAGATATTAGTTCTAAGTGTAGGGTCGACACTCTGATGCAGCGGCAGATTGTTGCCTTACAGCACCAGAGACCCGTGTTCAATCCTAAATACAGGTGCTGTCTGTGCGGATTTTGTATGTGCACACTGTGAACGCATGGGTTTTCTCCGGGTGCTCAAGTTTCTCCCACACTCCAAAGATGTAGAGCTTTGTAGCTAAGTTGGCTTCGGTAAGTGGCAAAAATTGTCCCCAGTGTATAAGATAGTGTTAGTATACGGGGTGATCGCTGGTTGGCGCGGACACATCGCAAACAACTTTAAGTTCCTGGGCGTGCTCATCTCTGAGGATCTGTCCTGTGCCCAGCACATTGATAGGATCACAAATAAAGCTGATCAACACCTGTATCTCCTCCAACCTCATCTACTGCATCTGCTGCTCTAGATGTCTTTATCTTGCCGCTTATGGTTAAATCTGAGACATTAATCTGCATAATGAAAAGCAAGGGATTGAGTAATGAAATCCTGGAACCCAAATCACAACAGCCTTCCAAACACAAAAACAACGCAACAATTATTCTATACTTTCTGCCATGGAACTAATTAAGGATTAGTTTATTTTTATGGCCATCGTGTGTGGGATCTTGGCAAAACCCTGTCTGAGGTCGATGTAAATTTACTCAAGCCCTCATCAACCCTTCTTGCTTTCTGGACCTGGTGACTTCAAGCATGGCCAGTCCTTCTAGTACCTCCAATATTTGAACTCCACATCCCATTCTCATACTCTCCTTTCTGTCCTGGGCTTTCTCCTCTGTCAGAGTGAGGCCACACGCAAATTGGACGAGCAGCACCTCATATTTTGCTTGGGCAGCTTGGGTATGAATATTGATTTCTCTAATTTCAAGTAACCCTTGCATACCTTCTTTCTCTGTCCCTCCCCCACCTGAGTCGTCTTGCCAGTTTCACTGTTTGTAGCCCTTTGCTATCACCTCTTCCACAGCCAACAATGGACAATTGTGGGATTCACCTTTCCCGAGTCATTGGTGCCGGCTCTGATATGTTCTATACCTTTTCATACCTCTAGTTTCCCTCTCCTCTGACTCATTGTCTGAAGAAAAGTTTTGACCTGAAACGTCACCTATTCCTTTTATCTAGAGATGCAGCCTCTCCCGCTGAGTTACTCCAGCATTTTGCGTCTATCTTCTTGTACCTCTCCTGATCAATAACCATATCACCCGTTGTCTCTATGAGTCTCTTCCGCTGAGATTTGAGTGCAGCTATGCAAGATTACTTTGACCTGAAAGTTTCAGATAGACACCAAATATCGGGGGTGATTCATTGCTGGAGGAACACTTGAAATATTGACCTGATCTCTTCAGACCTGATTTCCGTGAAGAATGGTCCTGACCCAAAATGTCTCCTATCCATGTCCTCTCCTCCATTGAGTTACTCCAGCACTTTGTTGGTGTTTTTTTGAAAACTAGTATATATTTGCAGAGTCTAAAATTCTCTCTAATGGCTTGTTGTAGAATGTTTGAAAAGTTCTTTTCATGGACCACTTCGCTATTGCCAGGATGTGGTCCAATGGCACGTCCATTCTGTTAGCCGCCGACGTGGATGCTGCCCTGGTGGAGTGAGATGTGTAAATATCAATATCCACTCCAGCAGCTCCCAATACCTGTTTGAGCCATCTAGAGATGGTTTGACTCGACACCCGACCATGTGGCTTTTTGTGGCTGACCCATAGTGTCTTTTCTCTCCCTCGGGAATCTTTGGTCGTGTTGATATATAGTAGTAGGTGAGTCATGACACATAAACGGAGGTCAGGTGGGTACGCCCGGAATTCCATAATGAGTCCTGAAGTTCCTGGTCTGCTCTGTTTTACCAGCTCCTGAATGGTGAATGTTATTTGGTCTGATGTTATGACCATATTGTTCAGTCTGAGTAGGTTAAGGGACTGGACCCTTTGTACTGAGACTAACGCCATCAGCATGGCCGTTTTCAGGGTTAGCTGTTCCAGAGTGAGGGATCTGGCTGGTGGCCATCCCCTTAGGTATGTCAGGACAACACTGACATCCCAGATCTTGGTATACCTAGGTCTAGGGGGGTTTGAATTGAAGATCCCTCTCATTAATTTGGCCACCAGTGGATGAGACCCTATGGCCTGTTGTCCTGGTGCCTGCCTTAGATAGGCTGACACATAGGCACTTCTAGCACAATTGATAGTGCTATAGCTCAGACCTTCATCGTGGTGAAGGCTGACCAGGAACTCCAGTACATTTGTTATGGTGGTTGATCTGTAGGTTGTCCCTGTTCTCGAGCAGTATGTTTCCCATTTCCTGATACTGGAGAGATATTGTTTCTTGGTGGAAAGTCGGTGAGATGCTGTCATCGTGTCCATGGTCCTATTTGACAATCCCAGGTCCAGCAAAGGTCTTTTTAGAATCTTCCACCCAGTAGGTTTATTCTGTCATGGCACGGGTGACTTTCGCCTGATACAGGGTGGATCTGTAGATTTGGTCCGCTGGGAATGGTCATGGGTGGTTCAATGACCCTGTCAAGGACCACTGGGAACCATGGCTGTGTAGGCCAGTCGGGTACTACCAAAATGCCTGAAACAGAGTCCATCTGTATTTTGCGTAGTACCCGACTGATGAGGCAGAAGGGGGGAAAAGCATAGAAAAAATAGTTCCCCAGTTCAGCGAGAATGCATCCATCGCCGATGCCTCATCAGTCGGGTACTACGATGCAAAGAGATCGATATCTGGTGTTCCATATTGCTTTGTAATTTCTGCAAATACTTTGGGGTTTAACATCCATTCGGTGTTATCATTGAACTTGCGTGACCTGGTGTAATCCACTGTATTTACTTACCTGGTAAGTAAGTTGCTGATAGCCAAATATGTTTGTCGACACACCATTGCCAGATTGTGTTGACCAAATTATCACATGATATCGACTTTATCCCACCCATATGGTTAATATAGGCCACCACTGTGGTATTGTCAATCTGCAAATGAACATGTAAATGGTGCATATTTGAACAATATGCTTTTAACCCATAGAACGCACCCAACATTTCCAAATAGTTTATGCCCAGTGTCTGTAGTAGTGATGATTTTAGATTAGTCCATCTACCACCTGTACTGGATATTGTATTAGTTGCTCCCCAGCCTTGAACAATGGCATCTGTTTGTATTGTTAATGTTGGGTTATTGATAATGATATAACCATATAACCATATAACAATTACAGCACCATCAGGCCATCTCGGCCCTACAAGTCCGTGCCGAACAATTTTTTCCCCTTAGTCCCACCTGCCTGCACTCATACCATAACCCTCCATTCCCTTCTCATCCATATGCCTATCCAATTTATTTTTAAATGATACCAACGAACCTGCCGCCACCACTTCCACTGGAAGCTCATTCCACACCGCTACCACTCTCTGAGTAAAGAAGTTCCCCCTCATGTTACCCCTAAACTTCTGTCCCTTAATTCTGAAGTCATGTCCTCTTGTTTGAATCTTCCCTATTCTCAAAGGGAAAAGCTTGATGATGGGACTGGAACTATGCCAAATGTTCTCTTTCCACCATTGTAACTCTGATATTGCTTCGATAGGCAATTTCATGGTTCGGTCAAAGTGACCTGCATGTTGTTTTAACGCTTGCATCTTTGCTCTTTGTAAGTTTTGATAATGCAAAGGTCCAAACTGGGTAGCTGGAAATGCTGCTACTAATTTCCAAATTATTCTTGCCACTTGTTGAATGGTTGGTTGATTGTTAACCATTAATGTGTTACAGGTTTGTGCCAATTCTGCTGATTTTTCTTTTGGCAACGTTACAGACATGTGGACTGAGTTAATTGTGAATCCCAGATAGTCCATAGTTGTGGATGGCGTCAACTTAGATTTATGTGGATGTATGCCAAAGCCCAACGTTTCAAATAAATGTCTAGTAGCTAATACTGCTGAATTAGCTAATTCCATGGTTTTGCCTATTATCAAAATATCATCAAGATATGCCATGACAATATGTTTTTGTTTTCTTAATATTGCCAGGGCTGGTTTTAATATCTTGGTAAACAGTCTTGGGGCTGATGTTAGATCATTAGGCAACGATTTGTACTGCCATAGTTGCCCCATCCAGGTAAATTTTAGGTATCTACGATGATCCTTATGAATGGGTACTGAATAGTATGCATCTTTTAAGTCGATGCTTGCCATAAAGTATCCTTTGGAAAACAATTGTTTGGCAGTCACAAATGTTTCTATTTTAAAGTGTATATACCTAACGAAAGTATTCAATGTGGTTAAATCAATGATGATGCGACATCCACCATCTTTTTTGGTTTTAGTAAATATATTTGATACGAATTCCAAAGGTTCATGTTTAGATTTCTCTATGATTCCCTTTGTATGTAACCTCACCAGTTCTGCTTGTCCTTCACGTTTTTCTTTTAATGAGAGGATAAAGCCCCTTTGGGGTGCATGCTGAACTGGTGGCATGTTTTCTTGAATAAATTCAATTTTATATCCTTGAATACTTTTTAGTATATAATTATCAAGTATGATAGTCCTCCATGCTTCCAAAAACAGGTGTAGTCTCCCCCCTGTTAGCACAATCCCCTCACCTTTTATGTACTGGTAGGAACCAGACCCACCTACCTCCATTGTTATTGGTGGAGTGTTCACTTCTTCGGTTTCTGGTTCCTTGTCTGTCGGGGTGGTGCTGTTGGGGGGTGGCGCATTTTCCATGGGGCCCGCTCTGGGCCCTGTCCTAAAAAAGACTTCCGGGGATGGTATGCGGGCCCCGAGCTTTCACCAGTACCATGAAGTAGACGCCTACTGGTGGATGCATAGGGGTACTGCCGTCTGGGTAGCGTGGTTTTGCTCGTTCCGGGACCTGCCCTCATGAGACCAAATGCCTTGGATTCATCATCCAGATCTTTGACTTGCTTTGGTAAGTCTTTGCCAAATAGCAGGATCTGTGGTTCTGAGGTTGGCGTTCTACACAGTCCTGCGAATTTTGGGTTTAGAGCAGGTTTTATGGCCTCCTTCCGGAGGTTGTTAATCTCATACTGTGTGTTGCACAGTAGAGCCAGGGTGTCCTGTTGGTTTGTTGTCATGTCAACCCCGTCCACGGAACGAGCATAGGAAGTGATGGTCGACGTCAGGAGCTTCAATATTTTTTGCAATTTAAGTTCTTGGGTTCTGATACCCTGCCCAATGTACCCCCAGATTTGACTATTAACGGCAGGCACATTGAGCAAAATGCAATTTTCGGGAGCCGTGTAAAGGTCCAACTACCTGTTCTTCGAGTCCACCTCCAGTTTAAATACCATTTAATATTTTGGAGGACCAAGAAACCAAGAGTGGTTTAAAGGACAGGTAGTCAATGCTGGTCGCCAGTTTAGGCTGTAACGGCCATCCCGCTCGCGGTGTTGCTGCATAGCGGTTCACCACTCCCAGCAGCTCTTCCTGATCCTGTACCCCCAGCATACCCCCGGGTTCTTCAGCCAGTGACCCCTGTTCTTGACCAGCCCAGCCCTGGTCGCCAACGCTCCCCTCTGCTGAGGGTGATGCGATGGCCAGTGCTTGATAGGAGCAAGTCTCGCTGAAGCATTTGCTCCATGAGCCTTTCCATACGGCTCAAACGGCCACCTTTGCCGCTCTCGGGCGGTGAGCCTTCCGCGCCGGACTCATCTGAGTAAACCGGCCGGTCCGACTTCCGTTTAGCCTTGCCTCCAGCCCGCTGCAGTTGTTCGAGCTGTGCTAGTGGCGCTGGGCTTGGCTCGTAAATGTTGTCGGTGACTGAGGACCGCAGCGTGTGCGGTCCAGGTGCCGCCGGTTGCCCCCCACTGCTGGGACCCTCCTGGTCCATTGCAGTCGGATGGGGTACGAACCTTCCTCGGTTGTTTTCCCTTGTTCATGTTCCTGTTGAAGTAAAGCAGAACAAGGGTTACAAACACACGACCTCAGAGTAAGTTTACTTACCTGGAGGTCCCGTTTTTAAACTTGATGCGGGAGAGCTCGTACTCCCGTCCGTCGCTGTTGCACTGCGTGAGACGCTATGTCGCGCATGCGTGCTGACGGGGTCTTCACGTAGTCACTCACATGACTCCGAAGTAAAATGTTGTTTTTTCCAGCTGTGTGCAGAGAAACAATGAAAATAGGAGGTAATTCTGGGGATGGACCGCACAGCTCATGCTGACAAAAACAGCTGAAAAAAGTCAGCAGATCAAGCAGCAACAGCAGAGGTAAAAGGAGTTCGTACATTGACGATTTGGGTTGAGATTCTGCATCAGGTCACAGAGAGAGAACTGGAAAGGTTATCAGTGTTTAACAGTTCATAGGACTTGGGATAGAGGGTGGAACTAGATGGGGCAAAAATAATGAGTAAATGGAACTAGGTGGATGAAACAGAAGCTGGTAGGTGAGAGGTTGCACCAGATGGGGAAGGGATAATGCACAGCTGAAACCAGGTGGAGTGAGAGGATGAGAGGAATGAAGGGAGGTGGACAGGTAGTTATGTATTGGAGGAGAGCAAAAAGTGTGAATTACCTGAAACTGGGGGGAAAAAAATCAAGATTTATGTCATTGGATTGGACATTACCAGGCGGAATATGAGATATTGCTCTGATTTGTGTTTGGCTCTCTTCAAAAATAGAGAAGGCTGAGGAAGAGATAGAACTGAGAGAGGGAAGGCGAGTTAATGCGACATACCACCAGCAGATTGAGTCAAAGTACTATGGAACCAGCTTCCACTACTCTCAATGCCATGTTCCAGATCACCACGGCTCATTCTGTATCCAGCCTTTCCTCATCTTTCTGGCTCTCTGGCCAATTCATTTAAATCTGTGGAGCTTGGTTTCTGATCACGCAGCCACTAGAAACAAGCTTTGCTCTTTTTGGCTTTCCTCACAATTTTGAGCAGCAACGTGAAATGCGTATTAACCTTTTAGCTTCCAAGGAAAGCAGCAATAGAATTCTCAGTCTTAAATCTCTCCTCCTTAGCGTTTATTGAATTGCATTTCCCCTGTTAACCAATCCCCTCATGTATTATTATGTTTTACAGCACTATCTGTATGTAATAGCTATTAGAGCAAGTTAATTCCACCTTTCTTGCAGCCATACTTCATAAACACAACACTTTTTAAAAAGCTGCAAGAATAGAATCGCAACACCTCCTCAAAGTTGGACAGTGGAGCATGGTTTTTGTTATCACATTATACTTGCCAATTTGCTTCTAATTTCACTTTCAATCTTGAGTGCACTTTTGTAGTGGTGCATGCCACTTTGAAAATTAAAGCACTCTGCTTGATTAGTTTCACCGTGATCTTTTTTGTCTTGACGATGAACATGATTGTCAAGTCTGCTGAGCCAGAGTGCCGGGGCCCTCGGACCAAGTCAGGAATACGCCAACCACCAATCAGAGCCTTCATGGACGACCTGACTGTCACCACTGAGTCAGTGCCAGGAAGCAGGTGGATCCTGCAGGGGTTGGAGAAACTGATTGGATGGGCAAGGATTAAGCCAGGAAAATCAAGGTCACTGGTGCTGAAGAAGGGCAAAGTCATGGACAGGTTCCGCTTCAGCATCGAAGGGTCACCAATCCCAACTGTCTCCGAAAAGCCAGTGAAGAGTCTTGGCAAGGTGTTTAACAGCAGCCTGAAGGATACAGCATCTGTCCAGGCAACCTGTCAGGAGCTGGAGAGCTGGTTGAGAGCAGTGGACCAGTCGGGGCATCCTGGCAAGTTCAAGGCATGGATTTACCAGCATGGTACAAGGCTTGTCTAAGAAGTCCCAATATCCATCGTAGAGAGATTGGAGAGGAAAGTCAGCAGCTTTCTCAGTAGGTGGCTGGGACTGCCCAGGAGCCTTAGCAGCATCGCCCTTTACGGAAATAACACCAAGCTCCAGCTGCCCCTGAAGTCCCTGGAGGAGGAGTTCAAAGTGACTCGGGCCAGAGAGGTGATGATGTACAGGGACTCCAGCGACCCCAAGGTGGCTCAAGCAGGGGTGGAGGTGAATACTGGGAGGAAGTGGAGAGCCGGCGAAGCCGTGCTGCAAGCAGAGTCCCGGATATGTCACAGAGTCCTGGTGGGAGCAGTGACTCGGGGAAGAGCAGGCCTGGGAATCTTCCCATCTCCCCAGTTTGACAAGGCCAAGGGGAAGGAGAGGCGCAGGCTGGTCCAGGAGGAAGTGAGGGCAGTGGTGGAGGAGGAGAGGTGTACCAGAGCCGTTGGATTGAGGCAGCAGGGAGCCTGGACAAGGTGGGAGCAGGCCATGGACCGAAAAATCACATGGACTGAGCTCTGGCAGGCTGAACCACAGCGCATCAAGTTCCTGGTCCAGGCAGTGTATGATGTCCTGCCCAGCCCATCGAACCTCTTCATCTGGGGCAAAGCGGAATCTCCAGATTGCCCGCAATGCTCAGGCAAGGGGACGTTGGAACACATCCTGAGCTGTTGCCCAAAGCCTCTTGGGCAGGGCCAGTACACATGGCGTCACGACCAGGTTCTCAAACCCATTGCAGAAGCCATCAGCATGGGACTCAGCAGCTGCAGACAAGAACGCCCCACCACCCAGATGATCACCTTCGTGAAGGCCGGAGTGCAGCTGCCAAGAACCACAGCAGCCAAGAATCAGTCAGAAATCCTGGCGACTGCGCAGGACTGGCAGCTTTCCGTAGACCTGGTGAAACAGCTGAAGTTTCCACAGCACATTGCCACGACCACCCTGAGGCCAGATATCCTCCTGGTCTCAGAGGCGACCAAAAACATCGTCTTGTTGGAACTGACAGTGCCGTGGGAGGACCGTCTGGAGGAGGCCCACGAGAGGAAGATGGCCAAGTATGAAGAGCTGGTCATAGACTGCCGTAAGCAGGGCTGGAAGGCAAGGTGTATGCCCATCGAGGTTGGCTGCAGAGGTTTTGCAGGGCAATCGCTCTACAAAGCCTTGAATGCACTGGGCATTAACGGAGTGGCAAGGAGAAGGGCCATCAAGAACACCACAGAGGCAGCGGAGAAGGCATCAAGATGGCTCTGGATCAGGAGAGGAGGTCCATGGGGAGGAGCGAATGCCACCTGAACACGAGTCGTGGTCTGATCAACCACGGCTGGGTCGCCTGGGTGAGGGTGTCTGATGTTGAAAGACCCGAAACACCCAATGACCAGAAACACCCAGTTACATCACTGATGATGTGTTCAGGAGCATCTATCGATGTATTTGTATCAATCACTGTGCTGGTGAAACCAGTGGCGACCAGGAATAGACTGGTTGACAACCAAGAATAGAGTGGTGATGACTGGAGAGACAGTGGACAGCTCGGAAAGACGGCAACCGGGGCGGGGCGGGTTGGCAGCACAAACCGCATCCTCTGAGGGGAGGAGACCCAAATCACGCTACAGAAAAACACATGGAAAAATACCCCCAGAGGTGCCCGAGAGGGGGGGAGGATGAGCACCTCAATTGGACGGATCAAAGGTTAATGACTAATGGCAACGGAGCCGATAGGGACGACTGGAACTGCAGCGGCGGAGCGTAGGGTCCCACAGGTGGTGGGGGTGGCTCCTGTACTGCAAGCAGGTGCTGACGACTCCTGCGGTAAACAGTCCCTTTAAAGTCCACAAGGTACGAACGAGGCGCGTCGGCAATGCCAACCACGGTGGCCAGACGGGAATATCCGCTAGCAGCCTGTAGACGAACGGCCTGTCCAGGCAGTAGCGGCTCGAGTGGTTTGCACGATCTATCATGTGACCGTCTCTGAATGCGCGTCTGGACGGAGGCAGGCTCCAGCACCCGAGGTACCAGCTTGTGTTGAGCAATTGGAATCGGTGGTCTCGTCGTTCTGGACATCAGCCGCTGGGCAGGTGACCCCAAAGTTGCGTCCCTGGAAATGTTCCTTAGGTTCAGGAGGTCGAGGTAGAAGTCGGAATTTGCCAGGCGCGTTTGCTCCATTAGCAGTTTGGCACTCCGGACAGCCCGCTCAGCTAGCCCGTTACTCCGTGGGTACTCAGGGCTGTTCGTGAAGTGGAGGAAGTTCCATTTGTTGGCAAAGTGCTTGAACTCCTGGCTGATAAACTACCTGCCGTTGTCGGTCTGCAGACGGACAGGCGCGCCGAAAGTGGAAAAATGTTTCCTCAACTTGCGGATGACCATCTCGGACGTGAGGGAGGTCAGAAGGTCAACCTCGAACCAGTTCGAGTACGAGTCAGCCAGGACAAGGTAGTGTTTACCGCGCCACTCGAAAATGTCAGCGGCCACCGAGGCCCAGGCCAGGGCAGGCGCGGGTTGTTGCAAAAGGGGCTGCCTTTGCTGGTGGGGCGCAGGTAGAGCAAGACGAGACACGGTCCCGAATGTACTTAGCCATTCCAGGCCAGTAGAATTGGCACTGTGCATGGGCGATCGTGGCATCAACGCCCGGGTGCTCGCTGTGGGCCACGCTGTAGTACTCTGATTACTAGAGCCAGGATTTTGCCATAAATGCCTTGTTATGCCTTTTTTTGATGATTTCACCAGGATAATGCCTTTTTCACGAAAGTGCCTAATTCAGCCTTTTTTTTGCTGTTTTGCTAAAATGTCGTGCTATTTTCTCTACCATGATTTAAATGATGTTTTCTATGTTAACGCGTTAATATTAATGTTATAATTAACATGTTAACATAGTATAACATAAGAAAACATCCACCACTGGGGCAAAACCAGGGGCGCCACCGTTGCTCATTCATTCGTTCATGCCGCTGCCCACTAGTTCAGTCTTCTCCAAGATCTATTTAAGAAAGAACAGCAGTTGCTGGAAAAATCAAACGTAGACAAAAAAAGCTGGAGAAACAGCAGGTGAGGAAGAATCTATGGAGAGAAGGAATAGGTGACGTTTGGGTCAAGACACTTCTTCAGACTGATGTGGGGGGGGGGGAGGAAAGAAAGGAAGAGGCGGAGACAGTAGAACTAGAAGGAGAGCTTGGAAGGGGAGGGGGAGGAAGGAAAAGACAAGGGCTATCTAAGTATAGAAGTCAATGTTGATACTGCTGGGGTGCAGACCACCTAAGCAAAATACCAAAGCTTGTCTCCTCACTACATATACTGCTGGCTCCAGTCGTAAATCTGAGTTTTCGAGTGATTTGTGCAAGGCATTCATTGATGCTGGAATTCCACTGTGGAAATTGGAAAACAAATTTCTCAGAGGTTTTTTAGAGAAATACACAGAGGAACATATACGAAGTGAGTTATTATTATGGAAAAATTATGTTGACAGCAACTTCAACATTGTTGTGCAGAAAATTAGAGATGAAGTTGCATGCAACAAAATATGGATACCAATAGGCGAGACAACCGATGCTGTGGGGAGATATGTTGTCAATGTGGTCATCTGTACACTGGAGGCAGGTCAACCATCAAAGGAGTATTTGTTGACATCGGAAGTATTGGAGAAGTCAAACAGCTCAACTATTGCTCAGTTGTTTACATCTTCACTTGCTGTACTTTAGCCAGAAGGTATAAATCACGAGAATGTACTTCTGTTTGTGACTTAAAATTTGATTCCCCAAAATGTTGCATTTGACATGCTTAGCTCAATGTCTTCATAGAATTGCCAAGCACAGACATAGCTTATTTCCAAATGTCGATCGCCTAGGCAATGTCAAGTAAATCTTCCTCAAAGTACCGTCACGTGTGCAATTGTTCAAGGAAATGGCACCCGAGATTCCGCCACCTCCTCAGCCCATTTTGATTAGGTGGGGTACATGGCTCTCTGCTGTACTCTACTATGCTGCAAATTTTGAAAAGATAAAATAAATCGTCAACTATTTTGTAGAAGAACAATCTGCTACAATCAGGATCGCCATTGAAATCATGCAGAAAAAGTCCCTCCACCGCGATCTTGTGTATATTGCTTCCAATTTTGCAAACTTCCCACAAGCTACCACTTCCCTTGATAAACGTGGTGAAACATTAGTGAATAAGTTGCAGGTTTTCAACAAAGTAACTGACAATATTCGTAAAGTTCTTGGCGATGTAGGTAAAGACATACAAAGAAAATGTGAGAGAGTGATTTTAGGTAACAAACATCTTGAAGAAATACAAAACATAGCTAAAGTTCTCAAAGGTAGTTGTTATGCACAAGATATCGACATGAATATAGAGTATGTAGCTTGTTTCGGGTATGCACCAGTGACCTCAGCTGGGGAAGAAAGACGTTTTTCACAACTGAAGCATATTCTGTCTGACAGACGGCATAGTTTACCACCAGATAATTTGAAAAAGATGCTAGCAATTATGTGCCACCAGGCAACTTTGGTCTTTTATTGTAGTATACCTTTATATTATTATTTTTAACCTTATTTTGCTGGTGGAAATGAATGCCTTTTTATGCCTTTTTTGTCAATGAATGCCTTCGTTGTGCCTTTTTTGTAATTTTATTTTGCCTTTTTGCCTATTTCAGAGTTTTTTAGTGCCTAAACATCCTGGCTCTAGTGATTACCAACTCTCTCAACCCAGTAATTGGAATGGACCGAGCAAATCTCTATTGAACTGGCGCCAATGTTGGTCTATCCTTTTGTAATAAGGGGACCAGAATGTGACTAAAACTCTAGGTGTGTATCTTTGTGTAATAGACACCTTGATACCATTTTTGCCATCCGAACCACTCGCTGCAGTTGTCTATAATTTTGCTGATTCAGGCACAACACCAAATCCCTCTTTCTTCTATTATATAATATTCTTACCAGTGTATTACCTCCCAATTTTCCATATTAAACTCTATTTACCACCTTTTCACCCACTCAATTGAACAATCTATAACCCATTTCAGGGTCCTAATATCCTCTTCTCAGCACCTCCTTCCATCTCTTTTCATGTCAGTGGCAAATCTGGAAACATTGCCCTCTGCCCATTCCTCCAAGTCACTAATATAATGAAAAAATAACCGAGGAAGAAGAATTGACCCTTGGGGCACTGCGATTTACATCTTTCCAGCCTGAAAAAAAATTGTTTGCACAAACCCCACCTTTCCCAGAAAGGGCCCCACTGTTTCAACAATCGAAAGCCTTCCCACCTATATTATCCCTTTAACCATTCATTCATAGAACATAGAACAGTACAGCACAGGATCAGACCCCTCAGCCCAAGATGTCTGTGCCGAACATGATGCCAAATTAAACTAATTGCTTCTGCTTGTATGTGATCCATATCCCACCATTCCCTACATATCCATATGCCTATCTAAAAGCCTTTAAAATGTCACCATTGTGTCTGCTTCCTCCACCACCCCGGCAGCATGTTCCAGGTACCTATAACTCTTTGTGCAAAACTTATCCCGTACATTCCAATGGAAATCAAATTAAAATTAATGAAAGATGAACTGATGTTTCACTCCCAGTCAGTACAAAGAAATTCGATAAAATTTAGTAGATTGGAAGGTCTAAAAAGCATTTATCACCATGCGGCTGGACAAATGGAAGCTGAAATTTGTTTCTACCCAGCCCCCTTGCTACAACTTGATTAATTCCTTATGCAGGATATATGTTTCTGGGTATGTAAATTAACATTGAGCTCCAAAACACAAAATTAATTAAGCTGCAAAGTTCCTTGATTTCATTTGTTTCTAACTTTTGTAATTAAAGAAGTGTTCATTGAAATAAATCAAGCATTTAT
Organism: Amblyraja radiata; assembly: GCF_010909765.2. Classification (NCBI taxonomy): domain Eukaryota; kingdom Metazoa; phylum Chordata; class Chondrichthyes; order Rajiformes; family Rajidae; genus Amblyraja; species Amblyraja radiata. Next base: position 25,973,748 of record NC_045981.1, read on the forward strand.
CAAAGTGGTGGTGATATTGGCCTTGGCAAAGCAACATCTCCACAGTCATTACTAATGATGCTCATAATATTAATTTCAGTTCTTGATTCAGCATTCCTAATGAACGTCACAGTTAATGGACTTGATCCAATGTAAATGACCTGCTAAGTCCTGTATAATGTGTAGGAAAGAACTGCAGATGCTGGTTTAAATCAAAAGTAGACACAAAATGCTGGAGTAAATCAGCGGGACAGGCAGCATCTCTGGAGAGGAGGAATGGGTGATGTTTTGGCTCGAGACCCTTCTTCAGACTGATATCAGGGGAGTAGACGGGACAGAGATAGAATGTAGTTGGAGACAGTAAGACTGGTGGGAGAACTGTAAAGTGGGAGGGGAGAGAGAGGGAAAGCATGGGCTATTTGAAGTTAAGGAAGTCAATATTCATAACGCTGGGGCGTAAGGTACCCAAGCAAAATTTAATTCCACTGGGATGAAAGTTACCCAAGCGAAATTTTGCTTGCATAGTTTACACCCCAGCGGTATGAACATTGACTTCTTTCCAATGTTCTATAGATTCATGATCAGTTCCTGTGGATTGGAGGGTAGCTAATGTTATCCCACTTTTTAAGAAAGACAGGAAAGAGAAAACAGGGAATTATAGACCAGTTAGCCTGACATCAGTGGCGAGGAAGATGCTGGTCAATTTTACTTCAGAGTCATGTGAGTGACTATGTGAAGAGGGCCGTCCGTCTGCGTGCGCGTCATTACGTCTGAACGCAATGCGCACGACGGACTGGCAGAGGCACTGTGTTCTCCCAGCCGTCGGGATCGGCAGGTAAGGAAAGTTGAACTACTTACCTGCGTTCTTTCGGGCTTGAAGCTTTTTGTAGTTTCAGAGCCCAGATGTCGAGGAGACGGTCCGCGGGGAAGTCGGCTCCTGAAGACCGCAGCGGGCGACGGTCTTGTTCCCGACATTACCGCCGGCAGCAGAACCGGCAGGAGTAGACTTGGTGCAGGAGGAGGATCTCCGTGGTGGTCCTGCAGGACGTAAAAACCACCTGCAAGTCTGACAAACCCGTTGACTCAGATGAGTCCGGGGACGAGGGATACCCTCCCTCAATGGAGAGCGTCTGAGGATGATTCTCCCACATGGAGCAACCTATGGAGAAGTTGTTCCAACAATGATCTGCTCCGAAGGAGGGAGCAGTATCAGCACGGGCCTCTACAGCAGGCCGTGCCAGCAGCCTCGCACATGGGGCAGCCCAATGTCTTGGAGGGGGAAGTACATATGGAAGAAACCACTCTGAATCAGAGTACAAAAGCACAGGGGGGGGGGGGAAACCTTCCCAGGGACAAGCAAAAGTAAGTAAGTAAGTAAGTAAGTTTTACTTATATAGCACTGTTTAAGTCAACTCGCATTGACACCAAAGTGCTTTACATAAAATGAATAATAAGCTTCCATACAAACAAAAGAAAAGAAGTACTGCATTCATCCAGGTTCCACTGGGTGCTTCCCTGGATGGAGATCTAGCTAATAATATCAAATTACCTAGCATCCCATCAACTTTAAGACCTGGCCATGAAAGGAACCATGAACAGGTACCCCCCCACCAGCTACTGTGCTTCGCTGAAGTAAAAATCCAGAAGGTATTAAACCTACTGGGGTCTGGGATCACACATTTGCGGGAGGAGTGGAAGATGGACTCCTCACTGACAGAGAACAGGCCACAATGGCACTATTGTATTATGCCCACTTTGAGAGAAATTGTATTTGGAAGAATGCAATCAAACCATCAATTAACTCGAAGTTTGCTGTCCTGTGTAAAGCCAGCAATGTCCAGCCCACAAACTACCTGTTCGGGGAAGACCTGCCGAGACAGGTACGGGATCTGGACGACGAGGCAAAAACAATCCACCTCAATAACCAGAGGTCAGGGTACCCAAAAGGGTCCATCGCCAAGGATGCATCCTTACAGCTCTCGGCGTTTTACGCCTAGAGGGCCAGGCACTGGACGAAGACCCACACCGGAGTCAAGGTCTTTTAGGGGCAGGGCCCAGCCGGCCCACAGTAAGGATAAGGAGCGAACAACCACCAGTTCAACCTCCAAAACCTCGCGAATGAAAACCAGCGCCATACCGCCAGTAACGTCAGAGGTAAGCCAAACCAGTTCCTTAGAGAACACCCCAGACAAGCCTCACATACTGGTGGGAGGAAGGTTAAAATATATTTTGAAAGAATAGTGTGGGGTCACAATGGATCCGTTTGTACTGCACAGTATAGAAGGGTTCAAAATTAAGTTAATTTTGAATTCATCACCACCCACAAAATCTCTCAACAAGAAACTATGGATACAGGAGGAAATTGGAACTTTATCTGACAAAAATGTAATTGAGAGGTCACAAACAGAACCTCACCAATTTATATCCAATATATTTCTCAAAAGAGAGAAAAGATGGAGGGTCCGCTTCATTCTGGACCTTACGGAACTCAAAAAATATATGTGCAATATAAACATTTCAAAATGGACAATATTGGAACAGCAACTCAGTTGGTTTCCAAAAATGGACACATGGCATGCATCGACCTCAAAGATGCATACTATTCGGTGTCTATTCATTAAGAGCAGGAGATATTTGAAGTTTAACTGGATGGCATGGCTCTGCAAAATGGGTTGACATCAGCTCCTAGAATATTGACTAAACTACTGAAACCAATTCTGGGTCTACAAAGGTCTCAGAACCACATAGTAATGGCATATTTGGAGGACATTTTCATTTTGGAGTCACCAAGAATTGGCAGAAGCATCAGTCAAAGCAAACCAAAACCCTGTTTGTAAGACTTGGTTACATCATCCATCCAGTTAAATCAAAATTGACACCTACAAGGGTAATTGATTACTTAGGATTTACTATCAAACACGGTAAATATGTTGGTGACTTTGCCTAGGGGCAAACAACAAGATTTGAGTAAGCCTGCTATGACCTGATAGTCAAATACTAGCCATCTATCAGGCAAACAGTGAGTGTAATTGGCAAATAGTAGCTGCATTTCCAGCAGTACGTCACGGGCCTTTGCATTACCAGAATTTACAGGGAGCAAAGGAACGAGCACTCAGATTCCATGCAGGCCAAATTGGCAAAACTATGGAATGCCAGCAGAGGCCATTGTTGAATAACTATGGTGGATAACGAAGATGAGACAGCTCAAGGGAAATCTGTCTCGAAAGCCATCGGTGGTTCTTCAGACCAATGCAAGCGGCTAAGGATGGGGAGCCACAAACACAGTCTAGAGCTGTGGGGGCAGGTGGAATGAGCAGGAGTCTGTAATTCCCCATCACATGGAATCAATTACCTAGAATTGTTGGGGGCACAGTATGGACTCAAGGTTTTCTGTAGCAACATGCAACCTGTGCTTGTTCAAATTCAGATTGATAACACCACATATATCAATCACAAGGGTGGTGTAAAATCTGTATCTTACGACAGATTGTCGAACCTCATTTGGCACTGGTGTTCCGAGAGGAATATTTGGGTTACAGCGGTCTATCTACCAGGTAGATATAACACGGTGACAGATGCTTGATCACGAATGTTTAATAATAACACAGAATGGATGTTGAATCGGGCAGTATTTAATGAAATAACTACATGATTTGGCATACCAGATATTGATCTGTTTGCATCTAGACTAAACCATCAGTTACCCAGATATGTGTCCTGCGAGCTGGATCCAGGAGCAAAGGCAGTGGATGCTTTCTCCCTCAATTGGGGAGGAATGTTTATGTATGCTTTCCGCCAATTTGTCTCACAAACCGATGCTTGACCAAAATCAAACAAGACTAAGCCTAAGACTAAGACTAAGCATATTGGTAGTGCCAGATTGGCCTACTCAAGCCTGGTCCCCAAAACATTTTGGGAATTATAGTCCAGCCAGTTATGGCTGTACCCAAGAGCAGGGACCTCCTAGTGAACCCAGTTACAGGGAGCAATCATCCACTACATGAACGTATTAACCTGTTGGTCTGCAGATTCTGAGGAGGCCATTTCAAGGCATAGGACTGTCCGAACAAATACAACAGTTCGGATAACGGATGTCTTGGAGTTCCTATCAACTCTGTACTATAACTATAAACAAAGTTATAGTGCAATCAATAGTGCTAGAGGCGCACTCTCCTCCTATCTGATGCTGGAAGCAGGGCACGGGTCGATAGGAACGCACCCCTTTACAACAAAATTCATGAAGGGAATTTACAATTTAATACCTCCAAGGCCAAGGTACACGGACACATGGGATGTGAGCGTGGTACTAACCCTACTTTGACAGTGGGGACCGCCTATAATGAACCCTGAAGGTGGTATGCTGATGGCACTACTAACAGCACAAAGAGTCCAGACACTGCAAAAGCTATGGTTGGACTACATGACCACCGATATGAACAACATAACATTCGTAATCAGGAATCTGATAAAAACAGAGCAGGCCAGGAATGCCAGGGATGAAGATCCAGTTCCTGGCATATCCAGAGGACCAGCGGTTGTGTGTGTGGTAACATACTAACACCACTATCTGAGAGTTACAGAGAACCTCAGAGACTCAGAACAATCGGTCCTCATCAGCCATAAAAAAAAAACTTTAAAAAACCACACCAGAAGGTGTCAACTCAAACCATCTCCAGATGGTCAAAGGAGGTAATGGCGGTAGCAGGAGTGAACATTTATATCGTTAAATCTCACTCCACCAGGGCTGCATCTACGTCGGCAGCAAGAGCTATGGGCGTGCCCCTTGACGACATCCTAGTGGCTGCAGGATGGACGAATGAAATAACGATCCACCGGTTTTATAACAAACCCATAACCGGACCGGGGGTGTTTGCACGTACCATTTTAAGTTCTGTTCCCTAGTTTTTCCCCCCCCCCCCCCCCCAAGGTTGGGAGGGGTAACTATTTTTTTTTTTTTTTTACTTTTTCTTTAATTTAGTCTTTACTTAACTACGTAATGTCTGAATGCTTTAATGATTACACTCATTCATGGTCAATCCATTCAGTGTGTGACGCCTGGATTCGTAACCGGCGTAAAATCACAGAGCTTTGAAATCTTCACGTAGTCACTCACGTGACTCCGAAGTAAAATAGTAAGATTAAACGAGCTTACCTGTTTGAAGTTTGATCTTGATTTTATGAGGAGTTACGATGACCGATTACGTGCCCATCGCTCCCACCCTCATACTAACAAGGTCATATGGAAGTTCTAGTTTCTTCACAATCTTACTATTCTCAGGTCTTCTTTTTATCTGTGATTTAACACCGCTGCTTTGAAGATTGACGCGCACGCAGACGGACGGCCCTTCTTCACGTAATCGCTCATCGTAACTCCTCATAAAATCAAGATCAAACTTCAAACTGGTAAGTTCTCGTTTATTCTTACTATTATAAAAGATAGCGACACATTTGGATAGCAGCAACAGAATCGGTCTGAGTCAGCATGGATTTACGAAGGGGAAATCATGCTTGTCTAATCTTCTGGAATTATTTGAGGATGTAACTAGGAAAATGGACAAGGGAGAGCCAATAGACTTTCAGAAAGCATTTGATAAGGTATCACACAGGAGATCAGTGGGCAAAATTAGAGCACATGGTATTGGAGGTAGGGTACTGACATGGATAGAAAATTGGTTTACAGACAGGAAACAAAGAGTGGGGATTAACGGGCAGACAGTGACCAGTGGGCTAGCGCAAGGCTCGATGCTGGGAGCGCAGCCATTTACATTATACATTAATGATTTAGATAAAGGGATTAAAAGTAACATTAGCAAATTTGCAGAATGACACAAAGCTGGGTGGCAGTGCGAACTGTGAGGAGGATGCTATGAGGATGCAGGGTGACTTGGACAGGTTGGGTGAGTGGGCAGATGAATGGTAGATGCAGTTTAATAAAGTGGAGCCATCTTGGGGAACGGCTGCTTGCCAGCAACCGTCCGTTTAATTCGCTTTTTTAAAAGTTTTTAGTAAGTCCTGTGTTTTGTCCGTTGGAGAAATGGACTTTTTAATGTGGGGGGTAGGGGGCAATTTTACTTCTAGGTCCCTACCTGGTCGGTGAGGCAGCTTTTTCTCCGGGCTGCCCGTCGACCTGTCCTCGTGGCCTACCAGCGGGCTTGGAGCGCCGTTTCCTGGCGGGGACCGCCCAGCACCTCGGCCTCGGTGGCGGCACAGCGCTGGAGTGCTATTGCTATTGCGGAGCGGAGCGGGCGATGCCTTGCCTGGGTCGCCGCGCTGGATCGACGCGCTGGAGCTCTGGTGAGCTGAGACCGCCGTGTTCAACACCTCCGGGCTGCGGATCTGCGGAGCGGAGCGGGCGGCGCCGATTTTTACATTGGGAGCCTTGGAAGTTCCAAACCGGCGCGGCCTTGTCGGCTTCGGAAGCCGCGGTCTCCAGCTAGGAAGCGGCCGTTCCAGGTGGCCCAGCCGCTGAGAGGACTCTCCCAACGCCGGGGCAAGACCACCCGGTGAGAATGGCCAGGAACATCGGGCCTCCGTAGAGGCAATTGCGGTGGCCTCAATAGGCCTGACTTTGGGGTGAACTTGGGGTTGGGGACTGGACATTGTGCCTTCCCCCACAGTGGTATCCATTGTGGGGGGATGATTTTTTTGTCTGTAAGGTAATCCTGTTAGTCTTTGTCCAAGATGGCTGCCGTGAAGGGAGAGTGGACGCTGGCACGCTTTAGCTGATGCTGCTCTCTCTTCACATTGTGTTTTTGATTTTTTGTTTTTGGACTGAATTCTGTTTTTAATTTGTGTTTCTGTGATATCTTTATTATTTATTTTATTCTGATTATATGTTTTTATTCCTGTTAATCTCTGTAAGGTGTCCTTGAGATGTCTGAAAGGCGCCCAAAAATAAAATTATTATTATTATTATTATTATTATAATGGCGAGTTCTCACGGTGCGACCTGAAGCAAGATGTCACCCGAGTGAAGTGGTCGTGGTCCAGCACGAGTTCCGCACGATAAAGTGTTCCCACGATAAAGAGTTCCCACGGTACTCGGCAATTCTGTCATTTGTGCGACTGACTTGTCCGTCTCCCGATCTTTCCCGTTAATCGTGAATGAACATCGTGGACTGTAGTGTAGTTAATCACGTGGCACAAATGATGTCACTTTTTTTTCACACGCTATATAAATATCCTCCGTTCGCAGAATTGTCTCATTTGCAGACATGCCTATACAAAGTTGGTTCGAGTACAGGCTGGTTGTTATTTTCATTGACGTGCTGTATGCATTAGCGCAACATGAGCATCGAAAACGCTTGCGTGAAGGCAGAAGGGTGAGATTAATTAAAAAGATAATTAAGAGGAAGTCTCACTGGGTTAAGCCCATGTTTCAACGGAGACCTCAATTAGGACAATATGAGCAACTGCTTAATGTGCTGTGCGAAGAGGATAAAAGTGCATTCAAAAACTTTGTCAGAATTTCACCCGAGCTCTTTAATGAGTTAAAGAATAATTTGGGACCTCTGCTGAAGAAGACTGACACTGTAATGAGAAAGGCACTGGAACCAGGGTTGCGCATAGCAATCACCCTCCGCTACTTGGCCTCAGGCGATTCTTATAAAAGTCTGTCTTACAACTTTCTTGTCGCCACCAACAGCATCTGTGGTATTGTCAGAGAAACCTGTGAGGCGATCATCCAATTTTATTCAGCTGAAGTGATGGAATGCCCCAGTACACCAGATGCGTGGAAGAAAGTTGCACTGGGGTTTGAAAACAGGTGGAACTTTGCTCACACATGTGGGGCTTTGGATGGCAAGCATGTGGCAATTCGTAAACCACCCGGAGGTGGCTCAAATTATTTCAATTACAAGAAATTCCACTCAATTGTACTCATGGCGGTGGTTGATTATAACTACAACTTCCTGTATGTGGATGTGGGCACACCTGGAAGTGTTGGTGATGGCCGGATTTGGAAAGAAACCTGGCTTGGAAATAAAATGGAAGGTGGAACAGCAGGCATGCCTGATCCAGAACCTCTGTCAGGAGAAGACAGCCCGGACATCCCATATGCGATGGTTGCTGATGAAGCCTTTGCACTACGGCCCTGGATTATGAAGCCATATCCACAGAGGAATCTAACTAGGGAACAGAGGATCTTCAATTACAGGCTGTCAAGGGCCAGGAGGGTAGTAGAAAATTATTTTGGCATCTTGGCAAACAGATTTAGATGCTTGCTCAAGACAATGGAGCAGAAGCCCAAGAATGTGGAGAGTATAGTATATGCAGCATGTGTTCTGCACAACCTGATCCGAATGAGAGGTGCAGCTGCTGGATCAGCAACATCCATCCAGGACGGTGACCTAGTGGACAGTGACACAGGGGAAGTAACACTAGGTGCTTGGAGAAGTGGTGCAAACAAGTTGAAAATGGTCTCACTGCAGCGTTTGAAAGGTAACTCGGGCATATCCTGTGTGAAAGAGCAAAGAAACCATCTCTGCGCTTACTACAATTCACAATTGGGGAGTGTGCCGTGGCAGGACAGCATTATTGATGGGTAGCCGACCATGGGAACACTACTGCATGTTATAAGCTGACTTCCTAGTGTTGTCCTCTGAAAAGTGCTTCCTCTAAGATGTCCGTCCGCAAAACCTGCCGTTTAGAACATTGCATTGTCCCTTTAAATGCCTGAGTTGACGCTTGTAGCGGAGGTTGATGGATATAATGTGTTTTAAATAATCTGGCGTGCCTCATTTGTTGTATTTCGTGTTTGCGAGGCCCTTTTACAGACAAATGTTTTGTGTGATGCATCTCCTCTCAATATGTGACAGAAGTCGTCTTCTTATATTTTCAAATAGGAATAAAGACTTTGTATCACATTTACCGTGCTGATTGTCTTATTTTATTTTCTACCAAGAGGTGAAGAACACGTTTAAAAAGCTGGACATTTCAGTGTCCTGCACACTCAGAAATGTTAATGAGTCAAAATGTGAGAATATCACCTCCATTAAGGTCTTTTGTGTTTCAGCATGAGAGGGATTATAACATTAGAGACATTCGTCTTGTAGTGATGTATTAATGACGATTTGCAGACATCAAGCTGATAGTAAAAGATAAGTTTATTTTAAACAAGCAATGGCAATGACAATCAAAATGCAGAGGTAAAAGCTTTATCACACTTCAGGATATAATAAAATGTGTAGCCACCAACAAAAAGAAAATGCACAAGAGTAAAGGGCACATATATTAACATACAGACATTTACAAAGGACTACAGATGTAACACCAAATGGTGAGTGGCCAACAAATTAAATAAACGAAAACTCAAACTGTCATTTGAAACACCACAAAGAAAATCTACACACACAGATTTTTCACAGCTTCCGAGGGTTAACTGGGGTAGTTGACGTCAGCGCAGCCTGCTGCACTTTCTTGAAAAGGACTTTTTGCACGGACCTCTCCGTAAACAACAGGCAAAGGTGTATTTCGAGCAGGCTGCAGCTCTGCAAACATCAGAGGTGATGTTGAGTGTCTCTAGAAGGAAATTAAGAGGTACATGTCAAAAATTTCTCACGGACCTTACAATTGCGGGACCTTTCATTAAAGTACCCTTTGAAGATCAGAGTTCTTCTTTTGAATCTCATTAACACAACTCATGAATAAGTTGTTGTCCATATGCGCATGGTAATGTTTATTTTTAAATTTATATTGCACAAAACACAATAGTTTACCTGTTCAGCACGGAATGGTGGATGTCCCCCCATTGCACGGGGCAGTCCATAGGGCCTGTCTGTGTACTTTAGAATCACAGAGTTATGTATTAGTCAATGTAAAAAAAAAACACACATTATGAATCAAGTTAGGGAAGCGCACATTTCTTTGTTAATACCTGGTCATAGAAGTGAGGCTGGCGAGGTTGAGGAACCAGTGGACGCTGCGCCTCAGGTGCACGTGCTTCCATTAACTGCACAGACAACACCAGACATTAAAACTATGTTGCTTTATGATGTGAGCAGAGACGCTGAATTAAGGGAATAAATTTAGGAATTTATCTATACCTTGTTATTTCTATAAGTCATCGCCCCATTTATCATAAGCCATGCTAAATCCCATTGACCATCACTTATTTCATCTTCGATCATTGAGTGACAGAAGTCGAATGTCCTGTGCATGAAGCCCATTGGTGTCATGCGTCCTTCCTGCAACAATCTCGAGCAGTCTCGAATACTTTTATGGAGCTGGAAATTCAGAGCGCAAATATAATAATCAGCAAAATGCTGGGTGGGTGCATTGTCCAATAAGCATCAAGTTTATATACTCACACTACTAATGCTGTCTACACCTGTCCCTTCTTCAGCACCTCTGGGTGTGGTGAGGTCGATGCTAGCACTGTGCCTACTGCGGTGCTGTTGGCTGGTGGATGGGCTCGGTGTGGAAGTCCCTTCCAGAGGATCATCCAACGCCTGTTCAATTATGTGTTTTTCCTGTAGGAATTACATGAAGTCATTTACACATGGTGTCCAGAGCCTCAAGACCTCAAATATCTTTTGTAATAAAATTACCTTGGGTGCGCTAGTCCTGGTCACTGCACGCACAATATGCCCTGATAGGAAACGCCACCTCTCCTCTATCCACCTATTCCTCTCTGTCTGTCTGTTTCCAGCTGACCCTGATCTTGTCCCAAGTGCGGTGATTTTCCCGTACATGGTCCTCTGGTTAGCGAACCATTGCAAAAGTTGGTCATCTGCATTAAAGTAGAGTGCTGGAATTAAATGGAACTTCAAGCATTGGATCTATTCCGTTAAATTAAAGTTTTGGTCAGTAAAGAGAGGCCTGTTTAAGAGCATGCCCTCCGCATTTAATGTGCTATTTATTGTTCTTCTTGGATAACAGAGCACAAGTTGGTCAATACAGATGGCCTTTTTGAAGACAAGAATTACAAGTGAAAATTGCCTGCCCTCATGCATAATTTATTTTATGGCTCTAAAAGAGATATGATTCCCACTTCAAACGAAGAGGGTGTAAAAGCTGTCTGCCACTACTTTTACATTGCAGCTGCAGGGAACAGACAGACTTATAAGATAAATTAAAGGTGACTGCAAAAACAGAACTTTTACATCTGTAGCATTGTATGTTTTAAAATCATGGATAACATTAAATTGTTCTCCTGTACATAAACTAATATATTGTTATAGTTACTCACATGAGCACCCGGGATACTCCGCAGCCTTCGTCTCCAGCAGGTTGCGCTTTCTCTCCCTATTTCTATAATCCTCTCTGGATTTGTCATAGAGAATCTCATTGAATTGGTACCACTCCGCCAGTTCACCCTCTTGTTCCCTGTTGAAGTTATATGGCTTTAGCTTCTGCCATCTAACCTTTATGTTCTCGTCTGCTGAGACTATTGTGGAGGCAACAGCTACTGGGGAGGCAATCTCAAATACACCCTGATCACCTTCTCCCTGCTCCAAGGAGCCCACAGGCAGTGGTATCTCTGGCATCTCCTCTTGCCTCTCCACCTGTCTCTCTTGCTGAGTTTCCTCCTCATTTACCTGCATGGCTAAAAACTTTCCGACTTTCTTTGACCCCTTTCTTTGCGATTTTCTGAGAGGCATCTCTGCAAGTCTTACTGTGAAAAAGATTCTCAAACAATGACAATTAGGTGGGACGTCCTCGATGGACACATGGTCCATTGGCGATATTGAGACCACCTCTTTTACTCACCTTATGTCCCTTCTGTCAAGCTTCCGGGTTTACCGTTCGCAGGAGTTCCCACGGTATTCGCAAGTGTCATTACGGATATCGCACGGATATCGCACAGGCATCTGCGTCCATACAATGTTGCAACGCTGCTCAAGACACTCTTGGAGAAATTCAAAAATGTTTGAATTTTCTCCCGACCTTACCAAGTCACACGACTACCTGCCGTGTGCGCCACGGAGGTCCTCGGTGGTCCACGAATGCCGTACTGCTATCGCAGAAGGTTCCCACGATGTTAAATCTTGTTAGGTCTTGCTTCAGGTCGCACAATGAGAAAGCCCTTTCAATGTGAGGTTATCCATTTTGGTAGCAAAATTAGGAAGACAGAGTATTATCTGAATGGTTTCATGTTGGGAAAAGGGGAAATACAACGAGATCTAGGGTTCCTTGTTCATCAGTCACTGAAAGTAAGCATGCAGTTACAGCAGGCAGTGAAGAAAGCAAATGGCATGTTGGCCTTCATAACAAGAGGAGTTGAGTATAGGAGCAAAAAGGTCCTTCTGTACAAGACCCTAGTGAGACCACCCGTGGAGTATTGTGTGCAGCTTTGGTCTCCAGGAAGGACATTCTTGCCATTGAGGGAGTGCAATGTAGTTTCACAAGGTTAATTCTCGGAATGGCGGGACTGTCATATGTTGACAGAATGGAGCGGCTGGGCTTATGCACTTTGGAATTTAGAAGGATAAGGAGATCTTATTGAAACATTTAAGATTATTAAGGATTTGGACACGCTAGAGGCGGGAAACATGTTCCCGATGTTGGGGGAGTCCAGAACCACGGGCCACAGTTTAAGAATAAGGGGTAAGTCATTTAGAATGGAGATGAGGAAAAACCTTTTCACACAGAGGGTTGTGAATCTGTAGATTTCTCTGTCTCAGAAGGCAGTGGAGGGCAATTCTCTGGATGCTTTTAAGAGAGACATAGATAGAGATCTTGAAGATAACAGAGTCAGGGGATATGGGGAGAAGGCAGAAACGGGGTACTGATTGTGGATGATTAGCCATGATCACATTGAATGGCAGTGCTGGCTCGAAAGGCCGAATGGCCTACTCCTGCACCTATTGTCTATTGTCTATTTAACTTCAAATAGCTCTTGCTTAACTGATGACATTACTTATTTATTCTTGTTATTGCTGAGTAATAGAGCAAGCAAGAATTTCATTATTCTGGTTCATATCCAGTGCATACGACAAGTAAACACTCTTAAATCTTTTGATGCAATTTTTTTCATATCGGAAAATTCTACATGTCATTTAAGCTTTTAAGAAAACCAAGAAAGGAAAATTGAGAATTATTAACATCCATTGCCAGGGAATAAATATAGTCTCCTGATCCTGGGTATCTGTGGCCCTCAAAATGGAGAATGGGAACCTTGAGGCCATGAGCAGGAGCTAAAGGAACAGATAATTCACAATACCTAAGATAGACACAAAACGTGGAGTAACTCAGCGGGTCAGACAGCATCTCTGGAGAAAAAGAATAGGTGATGTTTTGGTTTGAGACCCTTCATCAATACCTACCTGTCTGAGCAGTCTGCCACTTTCTGCCCCATTTTTGGAAGTCTGTGATTCCCATATTGGGCACGTCAGTCAATTAGGGCGGGATGGTGGCACAGCAGTAGAGTTACTGCCTTACAGAGCTTGCAGCACCAGAAGCCCGGGTTTGATCCCGACTATGGGCGCTGTCTGTACGGAGTTTGCATGTTTTCCCCGTGTCCGCATGGGTTTTCTCCAAGATCTTCGGTTTCCTCCCTGGTCCCACATTCCAAAGACGTACAGGTTTGTCGGTTAATTGGCTTGGTATAAGTGTAAATTGTCCCGTGCGTGTAGGGTAGTGTTAATGTGCGGGGATCGCTGGTCAGTGCGGACTCGGTGGGCCGTAAGGCCTGTTTCCTCGCTGTATCTCTAAAAAACTAAAACTAAAGCTCAGAATCAATAAAACTCAAGTGGATGTGGGTCATCTAGCAAGAAAGAATATCTAAGAATTATAATATTAATAATTTGTAATTAAAAGTAGTGCCTGAACACGTTGAAAACTTGTTGCTGGTCAGAATCAGCACAGATAGCTCACGTCTGTTGAGCAATCAACTTTTTTTGGAAGAAATGACAAGAGGTGGAATATTATCAATACCGACCTCAAGGAAACCGTTGATAAACACCCTCACAGGAGACTCGTAGCTAAAATAGGAGCTCATGAAATTAAATGCAAATCATTAACCTAGTTAGCTAGCAACAAGAGACAAAGAAAGGAATAATGTGCAGGAATGCTAGGTTGTGACTCGTGACAATGGACAAAAGTCAGTCTTTTGCTTTCATCCACACAATGTATTTACAAATGACTCAGAGGACAGAATAAGGAGTCATATATCCCGACTTGACAATCGCACAAAGAGAGGCAAAATTGTAAGCAGTGTGGATAGAAACGACAATTTGCAAAAAAAAGATATCAATAGATTAAGCATTTTGACAGAAGCACAGCGAGCACATTTCAATACAGTCAAAAGTGAGGTTATCCATCTGATATAGAATTGTTATTTTGAAGGAGTGAAATAGTAACAGTCCAAAGAAACATAGGGCTCTATGTACAGTGATTATTGTGTTACAGACAGGCAGCAACAATGATTAAAAAAGTTGAATGAATGCTGGCCTTCATGTCATATAGCACAAAAGCAGAACATGAAGGAAGAACAGTTAGTATATGTTTCTGAACAAGAATGCGGAATGATTTGCAGAGGAACTTGAAGATGCAGAATTGGAAATTCCTCTTCAACAATCCATGTTGACATTCTGCAGTGGATTCAGCATGTGATGAGATTGTGGTATGTCAGTGGTGCAGGTAGTGAATCTTTAAGGTGGTGAATGCTGCATCAGTCAAGGTGGCCGCTTTGTCCTATTTGTGTAGGAACTGTATTTGTCCAGGCAAATGGGGATTTTACTTCGGAGTCATGTGAGTGACTACGTGAAGAACCCCGCCACGACGCATGCGTGTCATATCGCTTCACGCTTGCGAAACGTCAGGCGGGGGTAAGCGTTCCCCCGCAGCGGTACGTTTGAAACCGCGACCTGCAGGTAAGAAATTTACTCTGCGGTAGTTTTGTTCCCCGCGCTGTTTTTTCACAGGGGGGGAAGCTGGACAAAATAGTGTCCACAAGTGCTGCGACTGAAGCTGGCTGGGGAGGACCGCAAAGTTGCGGGAGCCAGCAGCAGCTGAAGGCACAAGCCCCGTAAGGGATCAGCTGTGCCGACTTTTGGTCCCGCGCCGGCCAGAACACCACGGCCGGGCGGGAGACTATTCAAATGGGGCCGTCGACTTTTGGACAAGTCAAAAACGGCAGGAGACGGGGTGGAACGACGTTCCCCCGTAGCGACAATTTTAACCGGACCTGCAGGTAAGAGCTGCGGTCTTTTTGTGTTTTTATCATGCTGATTACAGGTGGAGAAACCAACGGGCTGCGACAAAGCTGGTGGGCTAGATGGGATCAGCTGTGCCCGATGTCGCATCCGCACCGGCCAGATCCACTCCACGGCAGGGCAGTAAGGACAAAGCTTGTGAGGGAGGACCGCGGAGCAGCGGGCAGCCAGCAGCAGCCAGCGGCACTCGGATCACCGATAGTGGGATCAGCTGTGCCCGATGTCGCCTCCACACCGGCCAGATCCACGCGGTCGGGCGGTAAGGCTAGACACAAAAACTAACAAGGTCGTGGACTCAGAGGAGTCCGACTTTGAACAACCGCAGGCGGCCAGCGCCCGAGAGTGCTGGAGCCGGATGGAGCGGTGTGTTGGAGCATTTGCTCCAACGTGACAGAGATGGAGTCGGGTCACTGTGGGCCCTATGATAAACCCACAGCAGTACCTCTTGAAGGGCTGCACAGTGCTTCTACCTCATCAGAGGGGAGCACGGCGGGTCAGTTCTGGGCTGACCTGGAAGAGGGGTCCGCAGAAGGAAAGACAAGTGTGCAAGGGGTGCAGGAACAAGAGAACCTACTGGAACCCACTACAGCCAAAGACAGCACCCCACGCACCCACCAGCAGAACTGGTGAAAGCTCGAAGGCCCGGTACTCAAAACATGAGTCTTTTTTAGGCCATGGCCCAGGCCGGCCTTCTTGGAAGATGCGGGGACCTCCAACGCCAACCAAACTGAAAATCCAGACACCAGCGCAACAACAGCAGCGAAGAACCTACAAAAAGAAGTAAACCTGCCACTGGTAACTATGGAGTTAGGTTGGTCTGGTTCCCTACAAAATACAGGGAGCATGGAGGTTGGGTGGAGATTACGCTCTTTTCTGAAGGCATGGAGCATGTTAACAACCGATACTTACATCTTAAGCAGTATCCAGGGATATACAATAGAGTTTATACACAAGTACAGCCCTCCAGTTCAACATATACTGAACCGAATGTTCGTGCCTTCTGATAAAGAAAAATCAAAAGCGCAAGCTGAACTGGAGCGGCTTTACATAAAAGGTGTAATTGAGAAAACTCAACATGAACCATTAGAATTCGTGTCCAATATATTTATCAAAAACAAAAAAGATGGTGGTTGTCGCATCATCATAGATCTGACAAAATGGATACCTTTGTTACTGCTAAACAATTAATTTCCAAAGGTTACTCCATGGCCAGCATCGATTTAAAAGATGCTTACTATTCAGTGCCTATACGAGGTGACCACAGATGTTACTTAAAATTCAACTGTATGGGACAACTTTGGCAGTATATAGCACTGCCAAATGGGTTATCATCAGCCCCAGGCTGTTCACAAAAATTTTGAAACCAGCCCTAGCGTCTCTACGGAAACGTAAACACATGGTCATGGCATATTTAGATGACATACTCATTGTGGGCAAAACTTTGGAATTGGCCAAACAAACTGTAACAGCCACAAAACAGTTATTTGAAAAACTGGGATTTATTATCCATCCAGCTAAATCTAAACTAACGCCTTCCACTACTATGGACTATTTGGGGTTTCACCATTGACTCAGTTCACATGTCGGTGACTCTGCCTAAGGGAAAGGCTAGAGATTTAATAGAGGCTTGCAATAACCTCATTGACATCAGCAAACCATCCATCAGATTGGTAGCAAAAGTAATTGGCAAAATGGTGGCTGCCTTTCCAGCCACACAATTTGGACCTCTACATTACCTAAACTTACAGAGAGCAAAAATACAAGCACTCTAAATTAATGCAGGCACTTTGACAGACCTATGAAACTACCAATCAAGCTAAAATGGAACTAAAATGGTGGATAGATAACATCTGGCTTTGTTCCAATCCAATCATTGTCAGTAACCCTTCTATGGTTTTACAAACTGATGCCAGTGCACTTGGGTGGGGAGCCACCAATACCATCACCAGCTGTGGAGGTAGATGGACTGCTCAGGAGGCATCATTATTACTCACAGTGGGCAAAAACTACCTGGAAATGTTGGGTGCATTACATGGCCTAAAGTCATATTGTACTGGGTCATATCACCAGCAGACTACAGATAGACAATACCACCGTGGTAGCATACATTAACCACATGGGTGGAAACAAATCGACATCATGTGACAATCTGGCTAATACAATTTGGCAATGGTGTATCCAGAGAGATATTTGGATATCAGCCACTTACCTACCAGGAAGACTAAATTTAGTGGCAGACACCAGGTCACGCAAATTTAATAAAAACACCAAATGGATGTTGAATAAAAAAGTATTTGCTGATATTACAGCAAAATATGGAACACCAGATAACCATATAACCATATAACAATTACAGCACGGAAACAGGCCATCTCGGCCCTACAAGTCCGTGCCGAACAACTTTTTTCCCATAGTCCCACCTGCCTGCACTCATACCATAACCCTCCATTCCCTTCTCATCCATATGCCTATCCAATTTACTTTTAAATGATACCAACGAACCTGCCGCCACCACTTCCACTGGAAGCTCATTCCACACCGCTACCACTCTCTGAGTAAAGAAGTTCCCCCTCATGTTACTCCTAAACTTCTGTCCCTTAATTCTGAAGTCATGTCCTCTTGTTTGAATCTTCCCTATTCTCAAAGGGAAAAGCTTGATCACATCAACTCTGTCTATCCCTCTCATCATTTTAAAGACCTCTATCAAGTCCCCCCTTAACCTTCTGCGCTCCAGAGAATAAAGCCTAACTTATTCAACCTATCTCTGTAACTTAGTTGTTGAAACCCAGGCAACATTCTAGTAAATCTCCTCTGTACTCGCTCTATTTTGTTGACATCCTTCCTATAATTGGGCGACCAAAATTGTACACCATACTCCAGATTTGGTCTCACCAATGCCTTGTACAATTTTAACATTACATCCCAGCTTCTATACTCAATGCTCTGATTTATAAAGGCTAGCATACCAAAAGCTTTCTTTACCACCCTATCTATATGAGATTCCACCTTCAAGGAACTATGCACGGTTATTCCCAGATCCCTCTGTTCAACTGTATTCTTCAATTCCCTACCATTTATCATGTACGTCCTATTTTGATTTGTCCTGCCAAGGTGTAACACCTCACATTTATCAGCATTAAACTCCATCTGCCATCTTTCAGCCCATTTTTCCAAATGGCCTAAATCACTCTGTAGACTTTGGAAATCCTCTTTATTATCCACA
The DNA here is from genome assembly GCF_010909765.2 of Amblyraja radiata. Classification (NCBI taxonomy): domain Eukaryota; kingdom Metazoa; phylum Chordata; class Chondrichthyes; order Rajiformes; family Rajidae; genus Amblyraja; species Amblyraja radiata. The sequence continues at coordinate 25,992,105 of NC_045981.1, forward strand.
ACACCCCCTATCTTGGTATCATCTGCATACTTACTAATCCAATTTACCACCCCTTCATCCAGATCATTGATGTACAGGACAAACAACAAAGGACCCAACACAGATCCCTGAGGCACCCCACTAGTCACCTGCCTCCAACCCGACAAACAGCCATCCACCATTACCCTCTGGCTTCTCCCATTCAGCCACTGCTGAATCCATCTTGCTATTCCTGCATTTATACCCAACAGTTTAACCTTCTTAACCAACCTTCCATGAGGAACCTTGTCGGCCAAGCTGGCCATCCGCGAGTCAAGGCGCCAGACGGTGGAGGGCTCTACCCGAGCCGGCTGCCTTCCCCTTTTCCGGGGATACGTCCGTGCCCGGGTGCAGATGGAAAGGGAATAAGCCCTGTCTACGGGCACCCTGAGGGAGTTCCGCGACCGCTGGGTGCCCGTATCCTGGACAAGGATTGCAATATAGTTGTTTAGCTGTTGCTTAGCATATTTGTTTCGTCTTGTATTATGGTGGTGTTTTGTTTTATTGTATTGTAAATACTATTTTAATATTTGAATAAATATTTTTGATTTAAAAAAAAAAAAAATTTTTTAAAAATGAGGAACCTTGTCAAAGGCCTTACTAAAGTCCATATAGACAACATCCACTGCTTTACCCTCGTCAATTTCCCTAGTAACCTCTTCAAAAAATTCAAGAAGATTAGTCAAACATGACCTTCCAGGCACAAATCCATGTTGACTGTTCCTAATCAGACCCTGTTTATCCAGATGCTTATATATATTATCTCTAAGTATCTTTTCCATTAATTTGCCCACCACTGAAGTCAAACTAACAGGTCTATAATTGCTAGGTTTACTCTTAGAACCCTTTTAAAACAATGGAACAACATGCACAGATATCGATCTATTCGCATCCAGACTTAACCACCAGTTATCAAATTATGTTTCATGGGAACCAAACTCTGGGGCAGCGGCGACAGATGCATTTTCGCTGCATTGGGGGGGGATTGTTTATTTACGCATTCCCTCCTTTCTGCCTCATCAATCGGGTATTAAGGAAAATACAAGACTCTGCGTCTGGTATTGGTAGTACCCGATTGGCCTACTCAACCATGGTTCCCAGTGGTATTAAACATGGTATTAGAACCATGTATCACCATCCCACATAGACCAGATTTATTGCTACATCCCGTAACACGGGATAGCCACCCATGCCATAAATATTTGAACTTATTAATTTGTAGAGTTATAAAAACACCTCTACTACAACTGGGACTGATGGACCGAACAGTGAACATGATCTCGACGGCCCAAAGACAGTCAACCAAAAAACAGTATCTGGTCTATATCAGGAAGTGGGCGATGCACTGCCATAAAAACGACATCACCTACAGAGACATGAACATCCCGTCTGTTCTGGAATATCTGGCAGGCCTCCACTATGATGAGGGGCTCAGTTACAGTGCCATCAACTGCGCCAGAAGTGCCCTATCGACTTACCTATGGCAGGGGACAGAGCGTTACTCTGTTGGGACTCACCCACTGGTAACAAAATTTATGAGGGGAATTTTAATACTAATCCCCCAAGAACCAGGTACTCCCAAATATGGGATGTATTTATTATCCTGAAGATGCTCAGGAATTGGTCTCCAGCAACAGCTCTGTCCCTACACAGACTGACATTAAAACAGTCATGCTAATGGCATTGGTCATGGCACAAAGGGTACAGTCACTGCATAAACTAAGACTGGACAACATGACTTCCTTTTTTTTTTTTTTTTTTTTTTTTTTGTTTATTTGATTAGAAGTTAATACAATACAAAACAATACAGTGGCACCTAATTTTAGGTGCCAACTATGTCATACCGTAATCCATTCTATGTACAACCTCTAGTTTTATGTTATGAGTAGGCAAGACAAGAAAAAGAAAACAATAGAAAGGGGAAAGAGTGGAAAAATAGATGGTAGAGAGTAGAAAAATGTGAAGTGTGGATATAAAAAATAAAAATAAAAAAATAAAAGAAAAAAGAAAAGGTGGAAAGTAGAAATAGAAGAAAAGGCCCCTTAAAAGAGAAATTTTCAAATCTATATTCGGAGATGTAGATCTATCCACGTCACGAACTGAAATCAGCAATCCTTATGGTACCGCTGCATCACATGATTCCAAAAAGTCGATGAAAGGAGACCAACTCCTTAAGAATTGGTCATATTTATCTATTAGTCGGAGTCTCATTTCTTCAAGGCGTGCTATGTCCATCATATTCCTAATCCACATTTTAACAGTTGGTATGGTTGTATTTTTCCAAAATTTAAGTATCAATTTCTTTCCTATTATTAACCCATAATTAAAAAAAACATTTTGGTCTTTATTTAAATTGGTATCTTCTCCTATTATTCCAAATATAATCCATTCCATTTTGGGTTCTATTCTTGACTTGAAGAGCTTTGTAAATATATCAAATATATCACTCCAAAATTTATTCAACTTTGTACATCCTACAACAACAACATGACTTCCTAAACAGAAAATATTACGTTTCATATCTATGAGTTAGTAAGCAGAACAGACAGGGATCAGCAGGCCTCAATATACAATTTAGGTCATACCCAACAGATGACCATCTGTGTATAGTAAGACATCTGTCGTTATACATGGAGAAAACGAAAATCCTAAGAGGCAATGAGAAGACACTTTTTGGTCAGCCACTAGCAACCACACAAAAGAGTGACGGTCCAGACCATGTCAAGATGGCTGAAACAGGTGCTAACACAGGCTGGTGTGGGTATTAATATTTTAAATCTCATTCCACCAGGGCTGCAGCTACATCGGCAGCGATACAGTTGGATGTCCCAATGGACCAAATCCTCAAGGCAGCAGGATGGTCTGGGGGGGAAAGAACATTCCAATTATTTTACAATAAACCAGTAATGAAACCTGGAACATTTGCAGAAACAATTTTAAGTTCTGTAAATTAATTTAAACCCATAAAAAGGGGTTATAAATTTGTGTTAATAAATTTTATGATTTCAATGTCGAATTCATGTCCAAATTGTGTTAACACAATTCCTCCTACAGTCATCAAGGCAGACGTGATGCATGGACTCGTTTCCACGGCATGAAATCACAGAGCTTTACAATCTTCACGTAGTCACTCACGTGACTCCGAAGTAAAATAGTAAGATTAAACGAGAACTTACCAGTTTGAAGTTTGATCTGTATTTTATGAGGAGTTACGATGAGGGATTACGTGCCCTCCGCTCCCACCCTTGATCATATACTTAACTGGTATCTCTTCTCTAATCTTACAATGTTTAGTCATTACAGTTATCTGTGATTTCACACTGCTGCTTTGAAGAATGACACGCATGCGTCGTGGCGGGGTTCTTCACGTAATCCCTCATCGTAACTCCTCATAAAATACAGATCAAACTTCAAACTGGTAAGTTCTCGTTTAATCTTACTATTATATCTTATTGTGCCTTCTAGTTGGTGAGAAATGCTTGTGGTTTCATCACTGCAGGCCACCCAGCCACTGACCTACTCTTGGTATCTTTTGTTGGCTCAACATTTCAATGCTGAGAACTTTTGCAAAATAAAATTCAACATGGAGCACCACTTTATCACTGGACTGAGCGTCGTAGTTACGGAATTCAACCAATGGCTTCCTTACCTTTATTTAACATGATTTCATGGATATAGAGTCATTGTTGAGGTCTCTTACAGTCATCCCCTTCTCATTATACCCAATTGAGATGCCTCTTCTACTGGCACAGAACATAACCCAAAGGTAATGGAGGTGGACATATATTAGGGATAGACTAAATCATTACCTTTAAGGACATTAGCTTTAAGGACATTAGCTTGGAGGATGTGGAATCGATATGGGTAGAGCTGCGAAACACTAAGGGGCAGAAAACTCTAGTGGGAGTTGTGTACAGGCCACCTAACAGTAGTAGTGGTGTTGGGGATGGCATCAAACAGGAAATTAGAAATGCGTGCAACAAAGGTAAAACAGTTATAATGGGTGACTTCAATCTACATATAGATTGGGTGAATCAAATTGGCAAGGGTGCTGAAGAAGAGGATTTCTTGGAATGTATGCGGGATAGGTTTCTAAACCAACATGTAGAGGAACCAACGAGAGAGCAGGCTATTCTAGATTGGGTATTGAGTAATGAGGAAGGGTTAGTTAGCAGTCTAATTGTGAGTGACCATAATATGGTTGAGTTCTCCATTAGGATGGAGAGTGACATTGTTAAGTCAGAAACAAGGGTCCTGAACTTAAAGAAAGGTAACTTTGAGGGTATGAGACGTGAATTGGCCAAGATAGACTGGCAATTGATTCATAATGGGTTGATGGTGGATATGCAATGGAAGGCATTTAATGACTGCATGGATGAACTACAACAATTGTTCATCCCAGTTTGGCAAAAAAATAAATCAGGGAAGGTAGTGCATCCGTGGATAACAAGGGAAATCAGGGATAGTATCAAAACAAAAGATGAAGCGTACAAATTAGCCAGAAAAAGCAGCCTACCAGAGGACTGGGAGAAATTCAGAGTCCAGCAGAGGAGGACAAAGGGCTTAATTAGGAAAGGGAAAATAGATTATGAAAGAAAACAGGCAGGGAACATAAAAACTGACTGCAAAAGCTTTTATAGATATGTGAAGAGAAAAAGATTAGTTAAAACAAATGTAGGTCCCTTGCAGTCAGAAACAGGTGAATTGATCATGGGTAACAAGGACATGGCAGACCAATTGAATAACTACTTTGGTTCTGTCTTCACTAAGGAAGACATAAATAATCTGCCCGAAATAGCAGGGGACCGGGGGTCAAATGAGATGGAGGAACTGAGTGAAATCCAGGTTAGCCGGGAAGTGGTGTTAGGTAAATTGAATGGATTAAAGGCCGATAAATCCCCAGGGCCAGATAGGCTGCATCCCAGAGTACTTAAGGAAGTAGCCCCAGAAATAGTGGATGCATTAGTGATAATTTTTCAAAACTCTTTAGATTCTGGAGTAGTTCCTGAGGATTGGAGGGTAGCTAATGTAACCCCACTTTTTAAAAAGGGAGGGAGAGAGAAAACGGGTAATTACAGACCAGTTAGTCTAATGTCGGTAGTGGAGAAACTGCTAGAATCAGTTATTAAAGATGGGATAGCAGCACATTTGGAAAGTGGTGAAATCATTGGACAAATTCAGCATGAATTTATGAAAGGCAAATCATGTCTGACGAATCTTATAGAATTTTTCGAGGATGTAACTAGTAGAGTGGATAAGGGAGAACCAGTAGATGTATTATATCTGGACTTTCAGAAGGCTTTCGACAAGGTCCCACATAAGAGATTAGTATACAAACTTAAAGCGCACGGTATTGGGGGTTCAGTATTGATGTGGGTAGAGAACTGGCTGGCAGACAGGAAGCAAAGCGTAGGAGTAATCGGGTCCTTTTCACAATGGCAGGCAGTGACTAGTGGGGTACCGCAAGGCTCAGTGCTGGGATCCCAGCTATTTACGATATATATTAATGATTTGGACGAGGGAATTGAATGCAACATCTCCAAGTTTGCGGATGACACGAAGCTGGGGGGCAGTGTTAGCTGTGAGGAGGATGCTAGGAGGCTGCAAGGTGACTTGGATAGGCTGGGTGAGTGGGAAAATGCATGGCAGATGCAGTATAATGTGGATAAATGTGAGATTATCCACTTTGGTGGCAAAAACAGGAAAGTAGACTATTATCTGAATGGTGGCCGATTAGGAAAGGGGGAGATGCAACGAGACCTGGGTGTCATGGTACACCAGTCATTAAAAGTAGGCATACAGGTGCAGCAGGCAGTGAAGAAGGCGGATGGTATGTTAGCATTCATAGCAAAAGGATTTGAGTATAGGAGCAGGGAGGTTCTACTGCAGTTGTACAGGGTCTTGGTGAGACCACACCTGGAGTATTGCATACAGTTTTGGTCTCCTAATCTGAGGAAAGACATTCTTGCCATAGAGGGAGTACAGAGAACAGAGTACCAGACTGATTCCTGGGATGTCAGGACTTTCATATGAAGAAAGACTGGATAGACTCGGTTTGTACTCGCTAGAATTTAGAAGATTGAGGGGGGATCTTATAGAAACTTATAAAATTCTTAAGGGGTTGGACAGGCTAGATGTAAGTAGATTGTTTCCGATGTTGGGGAAGTCCAGAACAAGGGGTCACAGTTTAAGGATAAGGGGGAAATCTTTTAGGACCGAGATGAGGAAAACATTTTTCACACAAAGAGTGGTGAATCTCTGGAATTCTCTGCCACAGAAGGTAGTTGAGGCCAGTTCGTTGGCTATATTTAAGAAGGAGCTAGATGTGGCCCTTGTGGCTAAAGGGATCAGGGGGTATGGAGAGAAGGCAGGTACAGGATACTGAGTTGGATGATCAGCCATGATCTCGAAGGGCCAAATGGCCTACTCCTGCACCTATTTTCTATGTTTCTATGTTTCTATTAGATACAGGCTTTTCTTTGACTTGACTGTTGGGCACCTCTTCCAACTATGGCTTGCTTGGTCAGATGCTCATGAGAATTGCTTATCATGGTTGACTGGGATGCCCGAATTCCTGTACCTCCATAATTTTGGATCTTTATTTAATGAGATAGCATTAATAAAACAGATTGGTTTCCTGGGTTATTTCAGAGGTCAACCGACTTGCAATGCAACAAGAGACATGTGGAGGCTAGCAGATATTTCCCCCAAAAAGGACACTGGTGAACCAGAGAAGGGTTTAAGGTAAATTGTATCTTTAGCTACATTACTGAGAATAATCAGAAATTTCCAGTTACTCTGGTGGAGATGAAGTAAAAACTCAACAAAGTGATGGAACTGGATTCAGCAAAGCACTTGAACTCACTGGCCACATGACGTGAAAATTGGATAACATAGAACTAGTGGGAACAGGTGATCAATGGCCAGTGTGGACTCAGTTGGCCAAAAAGCCTGTTTCCCTGCTATATCACTAAACTAAAACTAGAACAATGAGGCAAGTCCTACCAGGGACAAAGGATATGAGACAGTTTGAAGGAAGAACAAATCTAAAAGTGTGTAACTCCTGACCCTTGACAGTCAACATATATTTAAATATTTGATAGCTCCCAGTAATGTTAATCGCTTTCAATAGATTGTCCACTGGGAATCTGACAATTTGTTCACACCTTTTTTTTCCCCCCACAAATGAATCACACACAATGGACAAAATCAGTCCTTTTATGTTTTCTTCAAATTACAAGCACTTAATGGGGAGCGATGTTCATACAATGTGATGTCCTTTGTTGATTTTTTGAACATTGTGCATTAAAGAAAATGGTTGCTTACAATTGTTCCTTGAATTGAATAACTTTGCAGTTCTCTAGAGCATTATTTCCAGATTCTGCATCTCACAAAATAGCTACTTTCCAATGAGCTTAATGTGAAGCACATGATGGTGCTAACGTATTTATACTGTCGACAAACCTAAGTTCTCATCTGGACAAAATATGTGATAAACAAAATATGTGATGAACTGATATAGGGAGTTCCTACACCTACTGCAAGTATTTTTCTGCCGGTCACATTAATCACCTTTCACTACACTATGTGAAGTAACACCCACTCACAAAGACATGTCATGTTTACATCGATCTCAGAAATTGGTGGAATTCTGCCAGACATTTACCCTAACCAGCCACGATTGAATGGCAGAGTAGACTTAATGGGCCAAATGGCCTAATTCTGCTCCAATGACACGAACTAACAGTAATGGGAGGAGCAGAGCTGCAATCAGATATATGCTGTAACTCGGACAAAGAGAAGCACACCCCCATTTGTAGTCACCTTCACATACATACAAGACTGATGTCAATCTGATAGAGCTGTCCCCCAACTAGTCGAGTAAAATCCTGATGTCCTCATCCTTGCAGATTACACTCCACAATGTAGTCCTTGTTAATTACAATCTGTAATGCAGAATCCGTCATGATTACAATCTACAATGTACAGTCCTTGTAGATGACAAATTATAATGCACAGTTCTTGTTAATTACAATCTACAATGCACAGTTCTTGTTAATTCCAACCTACAATGTATAATCTTTGCGGATTGCAATGTACAATACACAGCCCTGGTGGGTATGAGCCATCATTAGACATGCATTTCCACAACACAGAAACAGACCATTCAACACAATTCATCTTTGCCAACCAAAATGTCTATCTGAACTAATACCATTTGCCAGCTTTTAGCCCATATCCCTTTAACCTTTTGCATTCACAAGCCTGTCCAAATGCCTTTTAAACATTGCATTTGTACTTGCTCCACTGGCAGATCATTCCATTTACACACTATCCTTTGTGTGAAAAGGTTGCCCCTCAGGCCTATTTTTTATCTTTCCTCTCACTTTAAATCCATGCCCTCCAGTTTGTGGGAAGAACACTGACCATTCACGTTATCAATGTTCTTCATGATTTTATATATTCATAAAGGTCAGTCCTCGACCTGCACTACAGGGAAAACAATCTCAAGCCTCTCCTTGTAACTCAGGACTTCCAATCATGGATAACATCCATGTAACTCAGGACTTCCAATCATGGATAACATCCTTGTGAATCTTTTCAGCTCTCTTTTCAGAAGAGTTTTTTTCTCAATTAAGAACTTGATTGAAAATAAGTTCTCAATCAACTTATTGAGAATTTATAGTGCCTATAGTTGGGTGAGCTGCACACTAACACCAACTATGGTCTCATTGTCGATGTGTTGAAAAACCTTGGGATTTTCTATAATCTGATTTGCCAATGACATTTCATGGCCCCTTTTACAATAATCTAAACTGACAATAAACTGAAACTGAACTGATCCTTTTGATCCTTCTCATGGCCACTTGAGTTCTTTCCTGCTTACTTTATATTCCTCAAAGTGCCTATCCGATTACATCTTTTTAAGCCGTACAAATGCTCTTTTTTATCTTTTGGGGATGGATGATGGAAGATAGGAACAAGAAAGGGAGAGGAGGTGTTGAGTAGTGTGGAGGATGGGAGGGGAAAAACCAGGGATTAGGAGGCAGGAAGTTATTGTGTTATGAAGTGTATGAGAGAACCAAGTAATAATAATAATAATAAATTTTATTTAATGGGCGCCTTTCATACATCTCAAGGACACCTTACATAGTAATCGGAATAAAAACATATAATCGGAATAAAACAAGTAATTAAAGACATCACAGTGACACAAATTAAAAACAGAATTCAATCCAAAAACAGAAAATCAAAAACACAGTGTGAAGAGAGAGCAGCGGCAGCCAAAGCGCGCCAGCGTCCACTCTCTCTTCACGGCAGCCATCTTGGACACAGACCTACAGGACTACAATTTGACGAAAAAATCATCCCCCCACAGTTGGTAGCACTGTGGGGGAAGGCACAATGTCCAGTCCCCACCTCATGTTCACCCCAAAGTCAGGCCTATTGAGGCCACCGCAATTGCCTCTACGGAGGCCCGATGTCCCTGGCCGTTCTCACTGGGTGGTCTTGTCCCGGCGTCGGGAGAGTCCTTTCGGCGGCTGGGCCACTTGGAACGGCCGCTTCTTGGTTGGAGCCCGCGGCTGCCGAAGCCGACAAGGCCGCGCCGGTTTGGCGCTCCCAGGCTCCAGATGAAAAAGTCGGCGCCCGCTCTCCTCACTGCCGCCTTGCCGCCTCTACGCACGCCGTCTCTCCGCACGCCGCCTCTCCGCTCCGCAAACCCGTAGCCCGGAGATGTTGCTCTCGGCGGTCCAGCTCGCCAGAGCTCCAGCGTGGCGACCCAGGCAAGGCATCGCCCGCTCCGCTCAGCTCCAGCGCTCCAATGCTGTGCCGCCACCCAGGCCGAGGTGCTGGGTGGTTCCCGCCAAGAAACGGCGCTCCAAGCCCGCTGGTAGGCCACGAGGACGGGTCGACGGGCAGCCTGGAAAAAAGGCTGCCACACCGACCTGGTAGGGACCTATAAATAAAGTAACACCTACCCCCCCACATTAAAAGACCATATCCCCTACAAACAAAAAAACAGGACTCACTAAAAACTATTAAAAAAAACGAATTTAAGACGGACGGCTGCTGGCTAGCAGCCGTTCACCAAGATGGCTCCTCCTCCTCCTGATAGTGAGTAGAAGGATTGTGAAAAGGACAGAGAGGTTGCAGGTCACCGACATTGGTGAACCAAATGCTCAAGCCAGCCATTGGGTTGTGCAGAACCCCAGACATAATATGAGGTGTTGGTCCTGTAGTTTACATTTGGCTTCACCCTGCATGGGAAGGAAGCTGAGGACAGATAAGTCATTGTGGGAATAGGAAGGGCAATCAACTGCCACGGATACAAATAATGTCATACCCAAGAAAGGGCAGATGCTGGTTGACAAAAAGTGAACACACAGTGCTGGAGTAACACAAAGACGCAGCAGAATTTAGGAAACATCATCCCATCACCCATTCCTTCTCTCCAGAGATGCTGCCTATCCCACTGAGTTAAAGAGTGCCCATGGTAGACTCCCGAATCACTACGGTAAACTCACGGGCTACTGCGTTCTTACAACGAGTTTAAAAGTTTAAAATTTTTACTTCAAGAGAAAATTTGACTCGTGGAAATCTTTCATCATGCTGAAAGATTTTCACGAGTTAACAAGTTTCCCGAGTACCTGCCGTTAGCGTTACGAGTTCCGACGTTCCCGTTACGTTAATTCTATGTGATTACCACGAGTTTGATTGGTTTTAAACTCGGGATCACTCGTGGGTGGACTCGGACCGTGAGACAGGGGTTTTAGAATCTCCTGTAGATTCCATTTCTTAAGAAAAGGATAATTTTTTTAAGTAGCCTGTATCCAAATAACAAACTAATCCCATTCACACAGGAATTCACAATATAGCATGATTTTTAAGTCATGAATTTATATGCCAGATGGAAGGAATTTAATGTTTAATTCCCATAAATTAATCCAGAAACATCCACCCAAAATATAATCAATATTATTGTTTTTTGCACACTACATGTGACTCAAACTGTTGTGAATATTTTGTTTAAAAATAATGATCATGGAGAGAGAATAACACAAAATATAGACAATTTGGACTTCTTATAACATAATTGTCCAAAAAAAAATGGGCATTTTAATCATCTTGCTTCTGGAACGCAATCAATTGGAACGTTGCATTTGCGGTGAATTTGAACTCCATATCGGCAGGAAAAACACTGCTGGTTCGTATGGGGCCCAAATAACATTTTCGCAATGTAAAATTAAATTAAAGCCATCCCAAGAAGCAAGATTATATGTAAAATAGACGACATCCTTTTTGTTTTGTCCAGCGAATTTAATGTGGAGCGAGGTGGAGGATAAATGAGTGGATGAGGGACTGGTGCAGTGGGTATGGATTCAAGAGTCTGGATCATTGGGACCTCTTTTGGGGAAGGTGCGACCTGTACAGAAAGGACGGGTTGCACTTGAACTCGAGGGGGACCAATATCCTGGCGGGGAGATTTGCAAAGGCTACTGGGGAGACTTTAAACTAGTATGGTTGGGGGGAGGGGCTCAAATTGGGAAAGCTAGCAGTCAGTGTTTGAGGCAGGAGGCAGACAATGGTAGCACTCTGACCCTAAATGTAGGGGAGAGAGAAAAAAAAGACAATAAACAGAGAATAAGTGAGGGTGGGTTTCTTAAATGTGTATATTTTAATGCTAGGAGCATTGTAAGAAAGGAGGATGAACTTAGAGCCTGGATTGACACCTGGAAGTATGATGTTGTGGCGATCAGTGAAACATGGTTGCAAGAGGGCTGTGATTGGAAACTAAATATTCCAGGATTTCGTTGCTTCAGGTGTGATAGAATTGGAGGGGCAAGAGGTGGAGGTGTTGCATTGCTTATCAAGGAAGATATTACAGCAGTGTTTTGGCAGGATAGATTAGAGGGCTCGTCTAGGGAGGCTATTTGGGTGGAACTGAGAAATGGGAAAGGGGTAGCAACACTTATAGGGGTGTATTATAGACCGCCAAATGGGGAACGAGAATTGGAAGAGCAAATATGTAAGGAGATAGCAGATATTAGTAGTAAGCACAAGGTAGTGATTGTGGGAGATTTCAACTTTCCACACATAGACTGGGAAACACATTCTGTAAATGGGCTGGATGGGTTGGATTTGTAAAATGTGTGCAGGATAGTTTTTTGCAGCAATACATAGAAGTACCTACTAGAGTAGGGGCGGTGCTGGACCTCCTGTTAGGAAATGAGAAGGGTCAGGTGGCAGAGGTATGCGATGGGGAACAGTTCGGGACCAGTGATCACAATACCATTAGTTTCAATATAATTATGGAGAGGGTCAGAACTGGACCTAGGGTTGAGATTTTTGATTGGAGAAAGGCTAACTTTGAGGAGATGCGAAAGGATTTAAAAGGAGTAAATTGGGACAGTTTGTTTTATGGGAAAGATGTGGAAGAGAAATGGAGTACATTTAAAGGTGAAATTTTAAGAGTACAGAATCTTTATGTCCCTGTTCGGTTGAAAGGAAATAGTAAAAATTGGAAAGAGCCATGGTTTTCAAGGGAAATTGGACACTTGGTTCGGAAAAAGAGAGAGATCTACAATAATTATAGACAGCATGGAGTAAATGAGGTGCTTGAGGAGTATAAAGAATGTAAAAAGAATCTTAAGAAAGAAATTAGAAAAGCTAAAAGAAGATATGAGGTTGCTTTGGCAAGTAAGGTGAAAGTAGAGTAGCTATGGAAACTATGAGATTCAAAGAAGAGGAAGTACTGACACTTTTGAGAAATATAAAAGTGGATAAGTCTCCAGGTCCGGACAGGATATTCCCTAGGACATTGAGGGAAGTTAGTGTAGAAATAGCAGGGGCTATGACAGAAATATTTCAAATGTCATTAGAAACGGGAATAGTGCCGGATGATTGGCGTACTGCGCATGTTGTTCCATTGTTTAAAAAGGGTTCTAAGAGTAAACCTAGCAATTACAGACCTGTTAATTTGACGTCAGTGGTGGGCAAATTAATGGAAAGGATACTTAGAGATAATATATATAATCATCTGGATAAACAGGGTCTGATTATGAACACTCAACATGGATTTGTGCCTGGAAGGTCATGTTTGACTAATCTTCTTGAATTTTTTGAAGAGGTTACTCGGGAAATTGATGAGGGTAAAGCAGTGGATGTTGTATATATGGACTTCAGTAAGGCATTTGACAAGGTTCCTCATGGAAGGTTGGTTAAGAAGGGTCAATTGTTGGGTATTAATGGCGGAGTAGCAAGATGGATTCAACAGTGGCTGAATGGGAGATGCCAGAGAGTAATGGTGGATGGTTGTTTGTCAGGTTGGAGGCCAGTGTCTAGTGGGGTGCCACAGGGATCTGTGTTGGGTCCACTGTTGTTTGTCATGTACATCAATGATCTGGATGATGGTGTGGTAAATTGGATTAGTAAGTATACAGATGATACTAAGATAGGTGGGGTTGTGGATAATCAGCAGATTTTCGAAGTCTACAGAGAGATTTATGCCAGTTGGAAGAGTGGGCTGAAAGATGGCAGATGGTGTTTAATGCTGATAAGTGTGAGGTGCTACATCTTGGCAGGACAAATCAAAATAGGACGTACATGGTAAATGGTAGGGACTTGAAGAATGCAGGTGAACAGAGGGATCTGGGAATAACTGTGCACAGTTCCTTGAAAGTGGAATCTCATGTAGATAGGTGGTAAAGAAAGCTTTTGGTGTGCTGGCCTTTATAAATCAGAGCATTGAGTATATAGAAGTTGGGATGTAATGTTAAAATTGTACAAGGCATTGGTGAGGCCAATTCTGGAGTATGGTTTACAATTTTGGTCGCCTAATTATAGGAAGGCTGTCAACAAAATAGAGAGAGTACAGAGGAGATTTACTAGAATGTTGCCTGGGTTTCAGCAACTAAGTTACAGAGAAAGGTTGAACAACTTAGGGCTTTATTCTTTGGAGCGCAGAAGGTTCAGGGGGGACTTGATAGAGGTCTTTAAAATGATGAAAGGGATAGACAGAGTTGACGTGGATAAGATTTTCCCACTGAGAGTAGGGAAGATTCAAACAAGGGGACATGACGAGAATTAAGGGACAGAAGTTTAGGGGTAACATGAGGGGGAACCTCTTTACTCAGAGAGTGGTGGCTGTGTGGAATGAGCTTCCAGTGAAGGTGGTGGAGGCAGGTTCGTTTTTATCATTTAAAAATAAATTGGATAGTTATATGGACGGGAAAGGAATGGAGGGTTATGGTCTGAACGCAGGTATATGGGACATGGGGAGAATACGTGTTCGGCATGGACTAGAAGTGTCGAGATGGCCTGTTTCCGTGCTGTAATTGTTATATGGATATATGTTTATATGGAATTTAAAAAAATATTTAGCGCGAAAGGAAGTCTGATCGATTTTTCTTCAGCAGCTAGCAGCCCGAGGAAGTCCGCTTCCGACAGGCAGTACAAACAAAATTTTAATCCCACCTCCCCCCCCACCTCAAAGGCGCCAAAGTCGCGCACACGGCCAGTGGCAGAACTGCAGCGCCGCTGAAGGTAGGTTTTGTAACATCGCTACTTTGATTTGTATTGCCAGTGGTGGTGGTGGAGCCAGATATGATAGTGGCTTTTAAGAGGTTTTAAGATAGGCACAAGGAAGTGCAGAGAAAGGAGCGATATGGATCATGTGCAGGCAAATGAGGTCAGTTCAGCCAGACATCATGTTCAATACAATCATTGTGGGCTGAAGGGCCCATTCCTGTACTGTACTGTTCTTGTAAAAATGTGTTATTGTACCTGTCTCAACCACCTCATCTTGCAGCTCGTTCCATGTACTCACCACCCTCTGTGTGAAGAGGTTGTTCCTGGAATTCATATTAAATCTTCCCCTCTCATCTCAAACTCATGCCCTATAGTTCTTTATTCCCCTGGCCTCTAGAAACCTTCTGTGCATTCTCCCTATCTATTCTCTCATGGTTTTATGACCTCTGTAAGATCATCCCTCAGTCTCATGCACTCTGAGGCCAAAACCTGGTCTGCCCAACCTTTCACTTGAGCTCAAACAAGTCCTGGCAACATCCTCCTAAATCTTCTCTGCACCCTTTCCAGCTTAATAGCATCTTCCATATAGCAGGGTGACCAAAACTGAACACAATACTCCAAGTGAGGCCTCATCAACGCCTTTTACAACCAATTCTGGAGTATGGTGTACAATTTTGGTCGCCTAATTATAGGAAGGATGTCAACAAAATAGAGAGAGTACAGAGGAGATTTACTAGAATGTTGCCTGGGTTTCAGCAACTAAGTTACAGAGAAAGGTTAAACAAGTTAGGGCTTTATTCTTTGGAGCGCAGAAGGTTAAGGGGGGACTTGATAGAGGTCTTTAAAATGATGAGAGGGATAGACAGAGTTGACGTGGATAAGCTTTTCCCACTGAGAGTAGGGAAGATTCAAACAAGGGGACATGACTTGAGAATTAAGGGACAGAAGTTTAGGGGTAACATGAGGGGGAACTTCTTTACTCAGAGAGTGGTGGCTGTGTGGAATGAGCTTCCAGTGAAGGTGGTGGAGGCAGGTTCGTTTTTATCATTTAAAAATAAATTGGATAGTTATATGGACGGGAAAGGAATGGAGGGTTATGTTCTGAGCGCAGGTATATGGGACATGGGGAGAATACGTGTTCAGCACGGACTAGAAGGGCCGAGATGGCCTGTTTCCGTGCTGTAATTGTTATATGGTTATATGGTTATATGGTTATAACATAATGTCCAAACCTTTATGCTCAATACTCCGACTGATGAATGCCAATGTAACAAAAACATACTTTACTGGCCTATCTACCTGCAATGTCACTTTCAAGGAAATATGTAATTGTACTCTAAGATTCCTCTGCTCTGCAACACTCTGCAGCCCCCTTACTGTGCACTATGAAAGCCCTGCCCCTGGTTTGACTTGCCAAAATGCAACACCTTTTATGTTTAGGCTAGCTACTGTTGCATATTATATTATTTTGTCTAGATATATCTTGCAGTATTATTATGGACACTTGGGGTGGTCATTAGATACGCAGAGGGGCGTATACATATGGGCATAGTGGACAGTTGGTGATCAGACCAAACACAGGGGTGGAGAGTATACAGTTCTCACCAGATCGGGGAGAACAGAAAGCTACAACTTGTACGTAGAATAAGGAAAACCTGATACGTTCATCTCTTTGTGTGTACAACTACTTCAATAAAGAACCAATTAAACTGGAAATAATGACTGGGAGACCTGTTATTTTTGGGCTGCGTAAAATCTTTTTGATCTGTGTAGTAATGGCAAAGGAATGTTGGACACTGGAAGAATTGGAAATTTGCCATTACAGTTAATATAGATAACAATCAGCAATGGGCCCAGCCCAGCAAGTAACTCTAATAATCATTGAACTCCAGTTAAAAAAAACTTCCACCATCATCGCTTCTTCCTTCCATGAAGCCAATTCTGCGACCTAGCTCTCCCTTGTTCTGATGTGATCTAATCTTCTGGAGCAGTCAACCAAGTGAAAGGCCTTGCTGAAGATATAATAGACCATGTATATGCTTACGTCTTCAAAAACCTCAATAAAAATCATGTCATGGTCTCGACCCGAAATGCCAACCATCCCTTCTCTCCAGAGGTGCTTCCTGTCCCACTGAGTTACTCCAGCATTTTGTGTCTCTCATGAGACATGATCCCCAATGCCCAAAACCATACTGACTTTCTTTAATTAATCTCCATCTGTCCAAAAGCATGTATATCTTATCCCTCAGAATCCTCTCAGTAACTTACAGATGTTAGTCTAAAGTATCTGCAGGGCATTTTGTGAATGGTACCCTAGAGCCACTGGCTGCTGGTGCAACAGGGAATTCATGGTTAAGGTGGCATTTGGAGGTACCAGGCCCATGGTGACCATCATTCCTCAATTTTTTTTCCAAAAACTTATGCATTCTTTGTTCATCACATTTGAATTTCTGGGATATTAATGAATACAAATTAATTGTTCTGCTTGTCAAACTAACTAACAGCAATGTCCAGATTAATATTGTCATCAAAAATAATCTATTTGCTGTAAAATAGCTTGCCCTGTGATAAGATGGCAAATAAATAGATGTTCTCACTATGTTTTGGCCATTGCTATGCCTTCTTCTGGTGCACATATTTTGCAGGTAGCAAGATACCAGAAATAAATTGAGTGGAATAATTAACATCTTTTATTTCACCACTCCTACTATGGTATCTCATCCCATTTTCCACAGTTTGTCAAACTTGTTTGTATTATAACTAACTGGTTGACTCCTGAATTAAGTCAAGTAGACATCAAATACAACTCAAAGCTGACCAGGAAAGAGTTAATTCTGCAGATTGATGGTAACCTGGTCAATAAGTCTGTCTGCTCCCAGCTTAGTCCTTCCTCTGGGCCCTTATGTTTTGCCTTTATTGTCTACATTAATTATCCCTCTGTTTGCTCATCCTTGTCTTTATCTACCTGATTGTTGAGGAGAATGTCTTACAACACGTGGTGCCTTTATTGGACTATTAAGTCTGAACCAGATCCTATGAGCCCCTCATTTCATCAGGCACTAGACTGGTGCACCGATTAATATGGGTCTCAGGTTGCACTCACAAATCCATTGAAGCAGTAAATAAGTAGTCAGCTCTCTCATCCTTGTTTACAGCTTCCAGCCAGTGACTCTCAGCTGGATGAATTCACTGAGCTCTTCAGAATCATCTCATTAAACTCCGTGGGACCACCTTCCAAACACGGTTTCCCTGGCAACGCTCTGCTCCAGAAGAAAAACGTTAATGCAGTCATCGAGGACTGGGAGGGATAGACTGGGAGGATTTCTTTATTGAATTGAAACCAGTTTGTTTTCATAACTTGGAGTCTCTTCAAGGTGAGAATCAGTCAGGAGGTGATGTCATGCTGGTGGATACTTGCATCAGAAAATTTATATGTTTTCACGACCAAAGCCTCTCAAGCCAGGTTAGTGACTTACCTGACTTGAGTCCGTTTACCTCACTGGGTTGTGCTAGTCTGGATTACTCCGACAAGCTCAATAAAGATGGTGTTGTGGATACAAAACTTGCTTTGACCAATTTTTCATTCATTTCTAGGTGAGTCCATGTCAGCCACGTTTGCATTTTTGTGAAATGTTTTAACATAGAGCATTCAACATAGAACAGTACAGCTAAAAAACAGGCCCTTAGGCCCACAATGTATGCACCAAAAATGATACCAATCCCATCACCTACCTACTTGCACATAATAATGAATATCCCTCCAGTACCTACATATCCAAAAGTCTTTTAAATACCACTAATGTGCCTGCTTTAACAACCACCCCCAGCAACGCATGCCAGGTACTTACCACCCTCTGTGTAAAGACCATGCCCCGCATGTCTCCTTTAAACTGTGCCCCTCTCACCTTCAAGCAGCGCACTCTAGTATTTGATTTTTTCTCCCTGGGAAAAAGATTCTGATTTGCTGCCCTATCTATGCCTCTCATAATATTATATACTTCTCTCAGGGCTTCCTACAACCTTTGACACTCAAGAGAAAACAGCTACTATCTCCTAATCCAGACATCATTTTTGTAGATCTCCTCTGCACTCTTTCCAAAACCTCTACATCCTCCTTGTAATGGGGTGAGGAAGAACTGCACATATTACTCCAAATGCAGCCAAACCAAAGTCCTATAAAACTGCATCTGACCTCCTGACTGATACTCAATGCCTCGATCTATGATAGCAATCATACCAGATGTCTTCTTTACCATTCTATCTATTTGTGTTGCCATTTTCAGGGAGTTATGGACTTGGACCCCACAATCCCTCCATACATCAATACTGTTAAAAGCCATGTGATTAATCGTATATTTACCCCTTACATTTGCCATTTCTGTAGCTGATCAATATCCCATGTATACTTTGACAGCCTAAAGTTGAGACAAGAGGTACCCCGAGTGAAAGACTCGTGGTTGTGTACGAGATTGCAAGTATATGATCAAGAGTTTAACCGAGTTCCCACGGGTATGACAAGTTTGCCGTTTACTTGTCATTTCTGCGATGTTCCAAGTTCATCTCCCGAGTTACTCTTGAGCCAATCCTGATTGAAGGTTTGTTTTAATAAGCAACAGTGTTAAAGAAGACCTCTCCATCCTGTGGCTTTGTTTTGAAGATATAATTCAGAGCGGCCGCATCTATTGATGTGACCTACAAAGGGAAAATGCGCACCATCCAGTGCCAGAGCAGTTATACTTATGATTTGTTTGAAACACACAGGTTTGATGTGTTTTAATTGAATTTACTGCCATGTCTACACACTGCGGGGAGACAGGAGATTAAATCTTTGAATGTGGACGGATGTGCACATCAGATTGGTGTGAGACGGAGCTCAGGGTTCGCCTCCTGAGTTGCCCAGGCGTGAGTTGAGATGGAGAGAGGCGACAAGTGGCAGTTCGCCCACAGCCCGAGCTGCGTGCCCTCATCCGTCGGCCCAAGAACAAGACGTACCTTGAACACCATCAGCTTCTGCGTGTTCCTCTGGAGTTGGAGCTGGAGAGGGGAAGGAAGGGGTCACACACATGGCCGGGAAGCAGAGGGGTGTAGGTGGGGGTGGTGACAGATAGGGCCAACAATGAGTGGAGAAAAACAGAAACACCGACGTGCAAAGGAGACCTACAACAGTGCATGATTTGTCTCGCGTTATGGCAGGTGATTGTCGCTGGGAAACTGAAGGGATCCACAATCTGCTGCTGCCTGCCCGCTGAGTTAAAGAGTTCCCACGGTAGACTCACGATACACTAAGGTAAACGCACGGGCCACTACGTTATTACAACGAGTTAAAATGTTTCAATTCTTAACCACAAGAGTAAAATTGACTCGTGGAAAATTTCAAACATGTTTGATTTTTTGCAAGAGTCGACAAGTTACACAAGTACCTGCCGTTAGCGCCACAAATCTCTAAGTTGCGTCCACGAGTTCCGTACGTTAATCGTACGTTATTACCACGAGTTTTAACTCGGGTTACCTCTTGTGTCAACTCGCAACATGAGAATCAGCTATTAGTCATGCAAAAAGTCGTAGCTTGGCGACAGTGGGTTTGATGCCAATGAGCGTAGCTTGACTTCTCCTGACGTAGGTTAACGTCGGTTTTTCAGCGACCTGCTACAACAATGACAGCCGCCGGCAGTTGCCTAAAAAAATTGCCAAGTGGGACAGACACACAGTCTGTGACCTTAGAAATCTTGGTGTCATCTGCAAACTTACCAATCAACCTGTAGCATTGGCTATAGCATGTTAGCCAATTAGAATGCTTAGTAATTATAACCCAGAATTGTAAAATTCATAGTGCAAGATCCTGCCCACTGCTTGCCAGTCTGAGTAGCAGTTTGAACGTGTGATGACCTGCTGTGTAGTTGATGACCTGAACAATAAAGATGCTTGTATTTCAACCCGTGTGAGTTTGCGCTCTTTACACATCCCATCTACCTTTTGGTTCAAGTCATTTATATATATCACAAACTACAGAAGTCCCAGAACGGAACCCTATGTAAGTCCACGGGTTACAGACCACCAGCCTGAATATTGTCCTTCCACCTCTGATCTCTGCTGCTTGTGATATAGTATACATGGGATGTCGATCAATGACACAAACGGGTGGAGAAATGGCAGATGGAGTTTAATCCAAGCAAGCGTGATGTGTTGGACTTTGGAAGGTCAAATGTAAGGGGAAAATAGACAATGGTATGACTTTTAACAGCATTGATGTACAGAGGGATCTTGGCGTCCAAGTCCATGACTCCCTGAAAGTGGCAGCATTAGTAGATAAAAGAACACAAAGTGCTGGAATAATTCAACGGGTCAGGCAGCATCTTTCTGGCAGCATCTTTGTAGAGCATGCATAGGTGACGTTTTGGGTCAGGAATCTTCTTCAGACTGATTATAATTGGGGGATAGAAAGCTAGGAGAGAGATGGGGCAGGACAAAGCATGGGAGGTAATATGTGGACACAGGTGAGGGGGGGGGGTTGATAGGCAGGTGGTTGGAACAAAAGCTGGAGTTTAAAGTAGAAGTTGTGAGATAAAAGGATTGAAGAGTTGGAAATTGTGAAGACAGAGAAAAGAATAGCAATTGGGCAGATGAAAGCGTGGCTGTGGAGTTGGTTCAGGGGAGCGGGGTTTAGATTTTTGGACCATTGGGATCTCTTCTGGGGCAGATGTTACCTGTACAAAAGGGACAGGTGCGTCTGAACTGGAGGGACATCAACATCCATGAAAGGAGGTTTGGTAATACTATTCTGGAATGTTTAAGCTAGAATGGCAGGGGGTTGGAAGCCAGAGGAGCAGATCAGCAAATGGAAGTATGGATGTGAAAGTGGAGGTAATGATAAACAAGTCTCAAAAGAATGGCAGGGAGAGGTTCATAAATATTGGGATAATGAAGGACCAGAGTGTGTGTATTTCAATACAAGTAGTTTTGTGGGTAAAGCTGATGAACTTAGAGCCTGGATCCGAGCATGGAATTATGATGTTGTAGCCATTACGGAAAATTGGTTGCAAGATGGACACGACTAGCTGCTCAACATGTCTGGATTTCGAAGTTTCATATGAGACAGAGAGGGGGGTAAAAGTGGTGGAGGAGTTGCTTTCCTTATCAGGGAGAATGTCACGTACTGAGAGAGGACATACTGGAGGGTAGGTCTACTGAGGCATTTAGGGTTGAAATTTAAAAAAAGAAAATAGCAATTACTCTAATGAGGCCAATAACCAGCAGGAGATAGAAGATCAGATATGTAGAGAGATTATGAGGGGATGCAAGAACTACATGGTTGTTACAGTGAGTAACTTAAACCTCTTCGATATTGACTGACATCTATTCAGCCAAGAGGATTAGATGGGGCAGAATTTGTAAGGTGTATCCAAGGAGGTTTCCTTAAACTGCATGTGGATAGTCCGACTAGAGGAGGGACCATACTGGACCTTGTACTGGAAAATGAGCCTGGCTGGTGTGGCAGCAAAAGAAGAATTTGGAGATAGTGATCACAACATAAATTTTAATGCGAGGGAAGGAACTGCAGATGCTGATTTAAATCAAAGATAGATACAAAAAGCTGGAGTACTTTGCATTTGCATTCACTGAGGAGAAGGACTTAGAGGACAGCAAGATCAGTGTGGATAATACAAATATGGAAAAACCCTCAACAGTGATAATGTGCTGAGAGATCTTGGAGTCCAAGTTTATAGCTTATTAAAAGTGGTAGGACAAGTAGATAGGGTGGTAAAGAAGCCATATGATATGCTTGTTTTCATTGCTATGGACATTGAATACAAGAGTCAGGAAGTCATAATTCAGCTCTACAGGACATTAATTAAGCCGCATTTGGAGTAGTGTGTGCATTTCTGGTCACCACATTGCAGAAAGATGTGCAGGCATTGGAGAGTGTGCAGGGAGATTTATCAGAATGCTGCCTGGATTAGAGAGTTTCAGCTAGAGGGAGTGTTTGGATTCATTTAGACTGTTTTCTCTGGAATGTCAGAGGTTGAGGGGAGTCTTGATAAAATAATATACAGTAAAATGATGAGAGGCATAGATAGGGTAGAGAGTCAGGCCCCTTTTCCCAGGGTGGAAATGCCCAACACCAGAGGTGAGAAGGAGGAAGTTAAATGGAGACATGCAGGCCATGTTTTTTACGTAGAGGAAGGTGCTGGAACGCATTGCCAGTGGTGGTGGGGCAGGCAGATCCGATAGTGGCTTTAAAGAGACTTTTAGATAGGCACATGGTGGTGCAGGACATAGAGGGATGTGGGCCAAGTATAGGCAGATGAGATCAGTTGAAGTAGGTGTATTGTTCGACACAAACATTGTGGGCAAAAGGGCCCATTGCTATGCTGTGCTGTTCGATCTTCAATGTTCCATAAATGGAGGAGATGGGGCAGTGGGAGGGAAGAAATAGGTATCTTTCCAGGTGGGGCACGGGGGAACAAATGGAGGGTGTGGAGGAGAAAGCAGAGGGGGGACACATTGAGAGGATATCTAAAATTGGAGAATTCATTGTTCGTACCATTGTGTTGTATGCCATAGGAGGAACATGTGTGTGGCCTCGCTCTGGCAATGTAGCAGGCCCAGGATAGAAAGGTCAGTCTGGGAATGGGAAAGGGAGTCAAAATGTTAGCAACTGGAAGATCACGTAAGCCTTTTGTGGAGTGAACGCAAGTGGACAGGAGGCTACATTAGGCACACAGGATGCAGTGGATGAGAAGAGGTACCTGTGTACCACTGCCTCACCTGGAAGGACTGCTGCCCCCCCCCCCCCCCCCCCCCTGGATGGGTGGGCGAGGGGGGAGATATAGAGAGAGGGACATCTCCTGCAGTTGCAGGGGCAAGTACCTTGGGAGGGGATGATTTGGTGGGAAGGATTGAGTGAACCAAGGAGTTGAAGATGGAGTGGTTTCTGTGGAAGTCGGAAAAGGGTGTGGGTGGGAAGCAGTGGCTGGTGGTGGAATCACATTGGAGGTGATGGAAATGTCCCCCTCCTACATTCCATCCTCTGGTTTCACAATTTGCAACTCTTCAATCTTCCTGTCTCATGCCTTCTGCTTTAATCTCTAGCCTATGTTTTAATTTAGTTTAGTTTAAAAATACAGCACGGAAACAGGCCCTTGAGCCCACCGGGTCCACGTCGACTAGCGAAGCCCCACATTAACACTACCCTACACCCACTAGGGACAATTTTTACATTTACCAAGCCAATTAACCTACAAACCTGTATGTCTTTGGAATGTGGAAGGAAACCGAAGATCTCAGAGAAAACTCACACAGGTCACGGGAAGAACGTACAAACTCCGTACAGACAGCACCTGTAATCGGGATCGAACCCGTGTCTCCGGCGCTACAATCACTGTAAGGCAGCAACTCTACCGCTACGCCACCGTGACTATCATCTGCCATTTTAACCATCCGCCTATCGAATACCTCATTGACTGCACCCACCTATTACCTGCCACACTTTGTCCTGTCTCTCCTCTCTCCCAGCTTTCTTCCCCCACCCCACAATCAGTCTGAAGGATGGTCCCGATCTAAAACACCATCGATCCGTGCTATCCAGCTAACTGCTGAGTTACTCCAGCACTGTGTCCTATTGCATAAACCAGCTGTAAGGTGAGAGGGGCAAAATTTGAAGGAGATGTTCGGGGCACCACAGAGGATGGTGATTGCCTGCAAAATGCTGCCAGGGGTGGTGGTTGAAACAGATATGTTGTGTCATTTAAAAGACTTTTGGATAGGCATATGAATAATTGATGGACTTGGTACAGACATTGTGGGTCGAAGGGCATGTTCTTATGCTGTACTGTTCTATGTTCTACATTCTACGTTCTACCTGGCAATGAAGGTCAGGCGGGGCCTGAATGCAATCACCTCCTACAAGGCGAAACCAGGAGGCAGCTCGAATGTTGGTGAAACATCACTCCCTGACGAGCTCAATGCGTTTTACCCATTTGCTGTGATGGCATTTCAGTCTCAGTCACAGAGGCCGACATCAGGAAATCCTTCAGAGGGGTGAACCCCCGAAAAGCACCTGGTTCTGATGGTATACCCGGTCGTGTTCTAAAAACCTGTGCGGACCAACTGGCGGGAGTTTTTATGGACATTTTCAACCTCTCACTTCTGAGGTCTGAGGTCCCCACCTGCTTTAAAAGGGCATCAACTCGGGATGGCAACCGGTAACTAGCGGGGTTCCGCAAGGGTCGGTGCTGGGACCCCAGTTGTTCACAATTTATATAAATGATTTGGAGGAGGGAACCAAGTGTAATATATCAAAATTTGCGGACGATACAAAAATGGGAGGAAAAGTAGGGGATGAGGAGGATAGGAAGAGTCTGCAAAAGGATATAGATAAGCTAGGTGAGTGGGCAACAACTTGGCAGATGAAATTTAATACTAATAAATGTGAAGTCATTCACTTTTGGAAAAAAAATGATAGGGCAAGTTATTTTCTAAATGAGGAGGAGCTGCGTTGTAATGCAACGCAAAGGGATCTAGGGGTATTAGTACATGAATCACTAAAAGTTAGTATGCAGGTGCAGCAAGCAATCAGGAAGGCCAATGGAGTTTTGGCCTTTATTGCTAGGGGGATTGAGTATAAAAACACGGAGGTCTTGCTGCAGCTGTACACAGTATTAGTGAGACCACATTTGGAATACTGTGTACAGTTCTGGGGTCCATACTTAAGAAAGGATGTACTAGCCCTGGAGGCAGTGCAGCGAAGGTTTACAAGATTAATTCCTGCAATGAGGGGATTGACATATGAGGAAAGGTTAAGTAGGCTGGAACTCTTTGGAGTTTAGAAGAATGAGAGGCGATCTCATTGAAACATATAAGATCGTGAGGGGCCTTGATCGGGTGGATGCACCGAGGATGTTCCCAATGATCGGGGAAACTAGAACTAGGGGACATAGTCGCAGAATAAGGGGGGGCTCTTTGAAAACTGAGATGAGGAAGAACTTCTTCACCCAGAGGGTGGTTAATTTATGGAATTCACTGCCCCAGGGAGCAGTGGAAGCAGAAACGTTAAATATATTTAAGTCTAAAATAGATGGTTTTTTAGCTGCCAAGGGGATAAGGGGCTACGGGGAGAGGGCAGGGATATGGACCTAGGTATGGTTAGTATAGTAAGACCTGAGTGATCTCCTGGACAAGTGTCGATCGCCTGGATTGGGGTCGGAGAGGAATTTCCCGGATTTTTTTCCTGAATTGGACCTGGGTTTTTATCCGGTTTTTTGCCTCCCCCAGGAGATCACGCGGTTCTTGGGGTGGAGAGGGGTGATAGCAGTATAAAGGGGAGGGTAGTGTCTTGTGTTCTGTGTCTTGTGTCTACTGTTTGTGGGTAAGTGTGTCTGTTTAGTGTTCAGCCATGAGCGAATGGCGGTGCGGGCTCGACGGACCTGGTGGTCTACTCTCGCACCTACTTTCTATGTTTCTATGTTTCTAATTATACCGGTGCCCAAGAAGAGTAAGGTGACGTGCCTCAATGACTATCGACCAGTGGCACTAACGCCGGTGGTGATGAAGTGCTTTGAGAGGCTGATCATGGAGCAAATCAACTCCTACCTCGACAAAAACCTGGACCCACTGCAGTTCGCTTACCGCCACAACAGATCAACGGTGGATGCGATCTCGCTGGCCCTCCACTCCGCACTGGACCACTTGGACGACAAAAACTCATATGTCAGGCTGTTATTCATTGATTACAGCTCGGCATTCAACACAATCATCCCCTCCAAACTGGTTACCAAACTCGCAGAACTGGGTCTCTGCGCATCCCTCTGCAACTGGATCCTCGACTTCCTCATCCACAGACCACAGTCTGTTCGTATTGGTGGAAATGTGTCAGTCTTGATAACAATCAGCACGGGAGCACCTCAAGGCTGCGTGCTCAGCCCCCTGCTGTACTCACTCTATACCCATGACTGCGTAGCCAACCACAGTGCGAACTCCATCATCAAGTTCGCTGACGACACCACTGTTGTGGGACGTATCACTGATGGGGATGAGTCAGAGTACAGAAGAGAGATCGAGCAACTGTCCATATGGTGCCAGCGCAATAACCTGGCCCTCAACATCAGCAAAACCGAGGAACTGATTGTGGACTTTGGAAGGAGTAGGAGGGGGACCCACAGTCCCATTTATATCAATGGTTGAAAGGGTCAAGAACTTCAAATTCCTGGGCGTGCACGTCTCTGAAGATCTTTCCTGGTCCGAGAACACTAACGCAATTATCAAAAAAGCTCATCATGACTCTAAAGACCCACACCATCCTGGCCACACACTCATCTCCTTGCTACCTTCAGGTAGAAGGTACAGGAGCCTGAAGACTGCAACAACCAGGTTCAGGAATAGCTACTTCCCCACAGCCATCAGGCTATTAAACCTGGCTCGGACAAAACTCTGATTATTAATAACCACTTTCTGCTATTTGCACTTTATCAGTTTATTTATTCATGTGTGTATATATTTATATCATGGTATATGGACACATTTATCTGTTTTGTAGTAAATGCCTACTATTTTCTGTGTGCTTAAGCAAAGCAAGAATTTAATTGTCCTATACAGGAACACATGACAATAAACTCACTTGAACTTGAACTTGACCAAACTACAACTATTAGCTGAGTTTTTCCAGCATTTGTCTAGTGGATTGTTTGGGGTTTATTTGATTGTTTTGATAATTAATGTGTCTTCTAACATCATGAAATACAATTTTCAGACAATGGGACCAACTATTATAACAAACTACAGGTAAATGGTCCATTCTAATTGTCCCAGTAGAGCTATTTAAACCAGCTCCCGCTGCCTTTGATATCTTTGCAGTACACCTGCTTCTCACCTCGACTTGGCCAAAGAGTCCCAAATGAGTTCGGCTGAATCTGGAACTTGTTTCCAGCCAAAGTAATCAATTTAACTCATCGGCAATTCACATTCCCTTGCCATTTCCCTGCCCTGTGTATCATTTCCAGGACATGGCTTCATCTTTGATGTTCAAACCACTTCGCACATCAATTACTGGGAAAAGATCATTTGCAAAACAGATAGTTTGAAGGCATTGCTGAATTCTGGAATATTGCTTACCCTCTGACTCTAAATATTGATGTCTTCCAACTATTCAATTGTTACTAACGATTCCAACATTAATCACAACAATTCAACTTTGCAATCGTCAGAGAGTCCAAATATTTATTTACTCCCAATTCTGTAAGTGAATTGGGAGTAAATAAATATTTGGACTCTCTGACGATTGCAAAGTTGAATTGTTGTGATTAATGTTGGAATCGTTAGTAACAATTGAATTTTGGATGCTCCATGCCACGTGATGTAATTTAAATTCACACATACGCTGTATCACTGCTGCTCTAAAAAACTGCTACGTTAATTGCATGAAATGGAAGGTAATTGGTAAAAAGAACCAGTTAGGTGCTGAGGAGATTTTTCATGCTGTGAACTGTTGCATTGCCTGGAACATTGTAAATATATACAAGAGCAACTTCCAAAAGAGAATTAGATATAAACGTGAAGCAAAATATCTGAGTGTTGCGGGGAAAGAGCAGGGGAACTGGACAAATTGAACTTCTTTAAAAGAAATGCAGTGGAACATATAACATCCTTTTCGACTAATATCTGAGGAAAACTAACCATTTCTTGGTCATGTCCTGGTCAAGGTTTTGTGATGATTTTTGACATTAAACATACTATTTAAGTGCAAGTTGTTTCCCTCCTCTCTTTATTTGTTCAAGGGCATATTAGTTTGGCTTCAGTTGATACTGCTCTTACTTCTATGGCAGGAAGGCTAGAGGTTCGAATGCACTCTGGGACATAACCATAACCATATAACGATTACAGCATGGAAACAGGCCATCTCGGCCCTACAAGTCCGTGCCGAACAATTATTTTCCCCTAGTCCCATCTACCTGCACTCAGACCATAACCCTCCATTCCTTTCCTATACCTATTCAATTTATTTTTAAATGATAAAATCGATCCTGCCTCCACCACTTCCACTGGATGCTCATTCCACACAGCTACAACTCTCTGAGTAAAGATGTTCCCCCTCATGTTACCCCTAAACTTGTGTCCCTTAATTCTGAAGTCATGTCCTCTTGTTTGAATCTTCCCTACTCTCAATGGACGGAGAGGCTGACCTACCGGACGTGAGCACACAGTTAGCTGCAGACTCCGCCCAGGACAGGAAGGCTCTGCAGGAACGGAAGGGACGTCACGATCGCGGTGCCACAGGTGCTGTCGCCGAGGGAGGACGGACGGAGCCGCGGCTCGAGAGACTCGAGAGACTCGAGAGACTAACAGAGACTAACAGAGGCAAAGAGGTTTGCCACGCACTGCAAGGGAGCAGTGGACCAGACAGGAAAGCGGAAGGAATTTAACTAGACAGCCAAACCAGTAGGTAATTTACGGCTGGGGTGAGTACTTTCCCATTTATAGGAGGTAGGATTATATAAATAAGGGGTGTATCAATACAGTAGGGGATTCTTAAATAGGGCCAGTTAATTACTTATATAAGATGGGCGGTCAGGAGATGTGCCAATACTGCGAGATGTGGGAATTTGTCGACACCATTGATGTAGAAGATCCCTACAGCTGCAGTAAGTGTTTGAGGCTAGAGCAACTCCAGCTCCGCATTGATGAGCTGGAGACCCAACTTCATACGCTGCGGTACATCAGGGAGGGGGAGTATTACCTGGATGTTTTGTGCCAGGGGATGGTCACACCGACCAGTTTAACTAATTCAGTAGGCAGTGAGCAAGGAAAGGAAGGTGTGGCCATAAGCGAGGCAGGTAGGGGGAACCAGGAGGAGATGCGGCAGGAGCCACAGCCCTTGTCCCTGACGAGCATGACCGAGGCTCTTACTCAATGTGAGGACGGGATCAGGGGCTGTGGGAGGGATGAGCAACCTGGCTGCAGCACCGTGGATCAGGAGGCCATTCAAGAGGGGGGAGTTAGAAGAAATGCCGTAGTGATAGGGGATAGTATTATTCGGGGGGTAGATAAGGTTCTCTGCGGCCAGCAGAACATGTCCCGAAGGCTGTGTTGCCTACCCGGTGCTAGGGTTAAGGATATCTCTGCGATGCTGGAGAGAAATTTGCAGTGGGAGGGGGAGGATCCAGTGGTCGTGGTCCATGTGGGGACCAATGACATAGGAAGGACGAGGAAGGAGGATCTGCTGAAGGAGTTTGAGCAGTTAGGGAATAAATTAAAAAGCAGAACCTCGAGGGTACTGATCTCCGGATTGCTACCTGAGCCACGGGCCAAATCGGCGAGGGTACGTAAAATTAAAAAGCTAAATGCGTGGCTCAAAGACTGGTGTGGGAATAATGGGTTTGGTTTCTTGGGCCACTGGCACCAGTACTGGGACAGGGGGGATCTGTTCTGTAAGGACGGACTTCACCTGAACGGTGCTGGGACTGGGGTCCTGGCAAATCATATAACTAGGGCAGTAGAGAGGTCTTTAAACTAAGTAGCGGGGGGGGAGGTATCAAGGGGGGTAATAACGGCAGGGGTAGAGGAAATAGAGCAGGGTATCAGTGGGGAAGTGGAAAATCAAAATGTGACAGGAGGATCCAGAATGTGTGAAGATAAAGCTCTAGATGTAAAAGGGGCAAAAACGGAAAGGAAGGGTAGTAAAAATCATCTGAAAGTGCTTTATCTAAATGCACGGAGTATTCGAAATAAGATAAATGAATTAACGGTGCAATTAAGTATATATAGTTATGATATCGTGGCCATTACGGAGACATGGCTGCAAGGGGATCAGGACTGGGAGTTAAATATAGAGGGGTACTCGACAATTAGGAAAGATAGACAGGAAAGAAAGGGAGGAGGGGTGGCCCTTTTAATAAGGGAGGGAATAACGGCAATAGAGAGGAAGGATATTGCGTTGAAGGATCAGGATAGTGAAACAGCTTGGGTACAGATAGAGAATAACAAGGGGAAAAAAACACTAGTGGGTGTAATTTATAGACCTCCAAATAGCTGTGACGCTGTTAGTCAGAACATAAATCTGCAAATAGTTGACGCATGTAAAAAGGGAACTGCTGTAATCATGGGGGACTTCAATTTTCATATTAATTGGGCAAACCAAACTGGGCAGGGTAGACTAGAGGAAGAGTTTATAGAATGTATTAGAGACGGGTTCCTAGAACAGTATGTCACAGAACCGACAAGGGGGGAGGCAATCTTGGATCTGGTCCTGTGTAATGAAGCAGGATTAATTAAAAATGTCATAGTTAGGGACTCGTTGGGAACAAGTGACCACAATATGGTCGAATTCCATATTCAAATAGAAGGGGAGCAGGTTGAAACTCAGGCTAGGGTGCTTAGTCTAAATAAGGGGGATTATGAAGGTATGAGGACTGAGCTGATCAAAGTTGACTGGGATAGCAGACTCAAGAATAAGACGGTACATGAGCAGTGGTGTACGTTTAAGGGTATACTGTATAACCTTCAAGAAAAATTTATTCCTATGAAGAAAAAAAGGGGTAAGGGTAAGAACAGTCAGCCATGGCTCAGTAAAACTATAAAGGATAGTATTCGGCTGAAGGCAAGGGCATATAAGGTAGCCAGAGATAGTGGGAGGGCAGAGGATTGGGAAGCATTTAAAGGTCAGCAAAAAATAACTAAGAGATTAATTAAGACGGGGAAAATAGACTATGAAAGGAATTTAGCGAACAACATAAAAACTAATAGTAAGAGTTTTTATAGCTATATAAAAAGAAAAAGGGTGGCTAAGGTGAACGTTGGTCCATTGGAGGGTGAGACTGGAGAGTTGTTGGTGGGGAACATGGAAATGGCAAAGGCATTAAACGAGTATTTTGTATCAGTCTTCACCATAGAAGACACAAAAAATATTCCAACGCTGGATAAACGGGGTGGTAGGAATGGAGGAGCTAAATACTATTAAGATCACCAAGGAGGTGGTATTAGGGAAATTAATGAGACTGAAGGAGGATAAATCCCCTGGGCCTGATGGATTACATCCAAGGGTCTTGAGGGAGATAGCGGTGGGGATTGTGGATGCATTGGTGATAATTTTCCAAAACTCCCTGGAGGCAGGAACGGTCCCAGTGGATTGGAAAATGGCCAATGTAACACCTATATTTAAAAAAGGAAGTAAACAGAAGGCGGGTAACTATAGACCGGTTAGTCTAACATCGGTGGTGGGTAAAATGTTAGAGACAATTATTAAAGAAACACTAACGGGGCACTTGGATAAACATGACTTCATCGGACAGAACCAGCATGGTTTTGTGAAGGGGAAGTCCTGTTTAACGAATCTGCTCGAATTCTTTGAGGAAGTAACAACCCGGGTGGATAAAGGGGAACCGGTGGATGTGGTATACTTGGACTTCCAAAAGGCTTTTGACAAGGTGCCACATAAGAGACTATTGCTAAAAATAAAAAATTATGGGATTGGGGGTAATATATTAGCATGGGTAGAGGATTGGCTAACAAATAGGAAGCAGAGAGTGGGGATAAATGGTTCATACTCGGGATGGCAACCGGTAACTAGCGGGGTTCCGCAAGGGTCAGTGCTGGGACCCCAGTTGTTCACAATTTATATAAATGATTTGGAGGAGGGAACCAAGTGTAATATATCAAAATTTGCGGACGATACAAAAATGGGAGGAAAAGTAGGGGATGAGGAGGATAGGAAGAGTCTGCAAAAGGATATAGATAAGCTAGGTGAGTGGGCAACAACTTGGCAGATGAAATTTAATACTAATAAATGTGAAGTCATTCACTTTGGGAAAAAAAATGATAGGGCAAGTTATTTTCTAAATGAGGAGGAGCTGCGTTGTAATGCAACGCAAAGGGATCTAGGGGTATTAGTACATGAATCACTAAAAGTTAGTATGCAGGTGCAGCAAGCAATCAGGAAGGCCAATGGAGTTTTGGCCTTTATTGCTAGGGGGATTGAGTATAAAAACACGGAGGTCTTGCTGCAGCTGTACACAGTATTAGTGAGACCACATTTGGAATACTGTGTACAGTTCTGGGGTCCATACTTAAGAAAGGATGTACTAGCCCTGGAGGCAGTGCAGCGAAGGTTTACAAGATTAATTCCTGCAATGAGGGGATTGACATATGAGGAAAGGTTAAGTAGGCTGGAACTCTACTCTTTGGAGTTTAGAAGAATGAGAGGCGATCTCATTGAAACATATAAGATCGTGAGGGGCCTTGATCGGGTGGATGCACCGAGGATGTTCCCAATGATCGGGGAAACTAGAACTAGGGGACATAGTTGCAGAATAAGGGGGGGCTCTTTTAAAACTGAGATGAGGAAGAACTTCTTCACCCAGAGGGTGGTTAATTTATGGAATTCACTGCCCCAGGGAGCAGTGGAAGCAGAAACGTTAAATATATTTAAGACTAAAATAGATGGTTTTTTAGCTGCCAAGGGGATAAGGGGCTACGGGGAGAGGGCAGGGATATGGACCTAGGTATGGTTAGTATAGTAAGACCTGAGTGATCTCCTGGACAAGTGTCGATCGCCTGGATTGGGGTCGGAGAGGAATTTCCCGGATTTTTTTCCCGAATTGGACCTGGGTTTTTATCCGTTTTTTTGCCTCCCCCAGGAGATCACGAGGTTCTTGGGGTGGAGAGGGGTGATAGCGGTATAAAGGGGAGGGTAGTGTCTTGTGTTCTGTGTCTTGTGTCTACTGTGTGTGGGTAAGTGTGTCTGTTTAGTGTTCAGCCATGAGCGAATGGCGGTGCGGGCTCGACGGACCTGGTGGTCTACTCTCGCACCTACTTTCTATGTTTCTATGTTTCTATGTAATGGGAAAAGGTTGTCCACGTCAACTCTGTCTATCCCTCTCATCATTTTAAAGACCTCTATCAAGTCCCCCCTTAACCTTCTGCGCTCCAGAGAATAAAGACCTAACTTATTCAACCTTTCTCTGTAACTCAGTTGCTGAAACCCAGGCAACTTTCTAGTAAATCTCCTCTGTACTCTCTCTGTTTTGTTGACATCCTTCCTATAATTGGGCGACCAAAATTGTACACCATACTCCAGAATTGGTCTCACCAATGCCTTGTACAATTTTAACATTACATCCCAACTTCTATACTCAATGCTCTGATTTATAAAGGCTAGCATATACAAAAGCTTTCTTTAACACCCTATCTACATGAGATTCCACCTTCAGGGAACTATGCACAGTTATTCCTAGATCCCTCTGTTCAACTGCATTCCTCAATTCGCTGCCATTTACCATGTACGTCCTCTTTTGATTTGTCCTGCCAAGATGTAGCACCTCACACTTATCAGCATTAAACTCCATCTGCCATCTTTCAGCCCATTCTTCCAAATGGCCTAAATCTCTCTGTAGACTTTGGAAATCTACTTCATTATCCACAACACCACCTATCTTAGTATCATCTGCATACTTACTAATCCAATTTACCACACCTTCATCCAGATCATTGATGTACATGACAAACAACAGTGGACCCAACACAGATCCCTGAGAGACCCCACTAGTCACCTCCCTACAACCTGACAAACAGCCATCCACCATTACTCTCTGGCGTCTCCCATTCAGACACTGTTGAATCCATCTTGCTACTCCTGCATTTATACCCAACAATTGAACCTTCTTACCCAACCTTCCATGAGGAACCTTGTCAAAGGCCTTACTAAAGTCCATATAGACAACATCCACTGCTTTACCCTCATCAATTTCCCTAGTAACCTCTTCAAAAAATTCAATAAGATTAGTCAAACATGACCTTCCAGGCACAAATCCATGTTGACTGTTCCTAATCAGACCCTGTTTATCCAGATGCTTATATATATTATCTCTAAGTATCTTTTCCATTAATTTGCCTACCACTGAAGTCAAACTAACAGGTCTATAATTGCTACGTTTACTCTTAGAACCCTTTTTAAACAATGGAACAACATGTGCAGTACGCCAATCGTTGGGCACTATTCCCGTTTCTAATTACATTTGAAATATTTCAGTCATAGCCCCTGCTATTTCTACACTAACTTCCCTCAATGTCCTAGGGACTATCCTGTCAGGACTTGGAGACTTATCCACTTTTATATTTTTCCAAAGTGTCAGTACTTCTTTTTCTTTGAATCTCATAGTATCCATAGCTACTCTACTTGTTTCCCTTATCTCACATAATTCAATATCCTTCTCCTTGGTGAATACCGAAGAAAATAAATTGTTCAATATCTCCCCCATCTCTTTTGGCTCTGCAGATAGCTGTCCACTCTAATGGACCAATTTTATCCCTCGTTATCCTTTTGCTATTAATATAACTGTCGAAACCCTTTGGATTTACTTTCACCTTACTTGCCAAAGCAATCTCATATCTTCTTTTAGCTTTTCTAATTTCTTTCTTAAGATTCTTTTTACATTCTTTATACTCCTCAAGCACCTCATTCACGCCATGCTGCCTATAATTATTGTAGATCTCTCTCTTTTTCCGAACCAAGTGTCCAATTTCCCTTGAAAACCATGGCTCTTTCCAATTTTTACTATTTCCTTTCAACCGAACAGGGACATAAAGATTCTGTACTCTAAAAATGTCCCCTTTAAATGTCCTCCATTTCTCTTCTACATCCTTCCCATAAAACAAAATGTCCCAATTCACTCCTTTTAAATCCTTTCGCATCTCATCAAAGTTAGCATTTCTCCAATCAAAAATCACAACCCTAGGTCCAGTTCTGACCCTCTCCATAATTATATTGAAACTAATGGTATTGTGATCACTGGACCCGAAGTGCCCCCCAACGCATACCTCCGCCACCTGACCTGTCTAATTTCCTAACAGGAGGTCCAGCACTGCCCCTTCTCTAGTAGGTACCTCTATGTATTGCTGCAAAAAACTATCCTGCACACATTTTACAAACTCCAAACCATCCAGCCCATTTACAGAATGTGTTTCCCAGTCTATGTGTGGAAAATTGAAATCTCCCACAATCACTACCTTGTGCTTACTACTAATATCTGCTATCTCCTTACATATTTGCTCTTCCAGTTCTCGTTCCCCACTTGAACCAAATGGCTGTGTTGTTGGCAGACTGAGAGACTACAGTGTCCCCAGATCACCAGTGTAGAAGCAGAGCAGCATTGCAGCAGAGCCTTTGCCAAGATGTAATAAGCATTGGCTATTAGTGGGTCACTGTTCATTGACATAGGACCTACTGGGTATTGGTGCCTCTGATGGGGCACTCCCCCACTATGGATGTGAATTAAAGGAGCATCTATTGATTTGGGAAGATGGCAATTGGTTTAAAAAATTATCCATATGAGCAGTGATCTTTTGTCGACACAAAATGCTGGAGTAATTCAGCGGGACAGGCAGCATCTTTGGAGAGAAGGAATGGGTGGCATTTTGGTTGAGACCTTTCTTCAGATCTATTGGAGTATTGACTTGGACTTAGTCTTTTGGAACAGTTGTGTTAGTGAACTGAACATAATATACCCAATAATAGAAAGATCATAGAAATGGGATTAACCACTAAATTGAGCATTTTTAAATTTGATGTATAAAGTATGTTACAATCATGATTATGGGGCAGTATGATTTCTGCATTTTGTTGAATGGTGTATTGGACCTGCTCGATCCAACATGCCTCAGTCATTCATCCAGAATATGTTGTAGGTGCTGGCAAGACTAGTGTGAGTTACCCATCATTAGCAGCACTTGAGAAGGTCATGGCCAGTTATCTCCTTGCAGTACTGTGCCCCTGGTGCTGTTTGGGAGTTCCACCCTCTTAATTCAGATAGAATGAAGGAACAGTGATGTATGTAGCTTGGCCTGAAGAGAAATTTGAAGCAGGTGATTTTCTAATTTGCCTATTATCCATGATCTTCTAGTGGTAGAAGTGATGAATTAGGGAGATGCTGTTGAAGAAGCCACAGTGAGCTGGCCTAGTGCATCTTACAAATGATGCATGTAATGTGAGAGGCTAAATGCTCGGGATCGCACCAATTCAGGGGCTGCTTTGTCCTGAATGACATTGAGCTTCTTGAGTGTTGATGGCAGTCGAGGAAGTATATATTTGCTTTAGAGGAGTTATTAACAAAGTTGATTCTTGCGACAAGACAGTTGTACGAGGCGAGAATAAAGGCAATCTTATTGAAGCATTCACAATTCTTTTAAGGGGATTACCAGGGTAGTTTGACGATTGTTTAATTGCCTGAAAGACTAAAATGAAAGCATGTAATCTCAAGTTAAGGGTCAGCTGTAAAAAACAAAACAAGAGAAAAAAAAATCATTTAAAATGTTATGAATTTCTGGACTTCTCTTCCATGAGGGAGGGGGGGGTGGGTGGGGGGGGGGGGGGTGGTTGCAAAGGCAGAAACAATTGCCAGGTTTAAAAGTTAAAATATTGGTTACATGGGCACTGAGAGACTTGTGTTGGAGCAATAAAATGTTGCTGAGAAAGTTTGAAATGCTATTGTAGAAGGTGCAATGAATAGAGCTGCTGCCACACAGCTGCAGAGGCCCATGTTCAATGCTGACCTCTGGTCCTGCCTGGCTGGTATGTTAATTAACTGCTGTAAGTTGCCCCCAGTGTATAGGTGAGTGGTAGAATCCAGGTAAAATTGATGGGAATGTAGAGAGAATAAAATGGGATGAGTGTAGGATTGGTGGACATGGCGGCTAATGGTCGGCACAAACCGAGTGTGTGTATCTGTGCAGTATAACTGTATCTCATACTAAATACATTTGTGTCAAGTTCCACTCAAAATTCTCCTGTTCCTGTTTCTTTTAGTTTAGTTTAATTTAGTTTAGATGTACAGCATTGAAACAGGCCCTTCGGCCCACCGAGTCCATGCCGAACAGCGATCCCCCGCACATCCTACACACACTAGGGACAATTTTCATTTATGCCAAGCCAATTAACCTGCACACCTGTACGTCTTTGGAGTATAGGAGAAAACTCACAAGATGAGGAAGAGAGACAGATAGTCTTCTTTTATCACCTAAAACTTCTCATCATCACAGATATTAATTTCACTCACATTCATGTCCATCAGCTGTCGTTGGGCTACTCCAGTCCCAGTGCATTACCATCATTCTGAATGTCCGACTTCCCCTCTAACTCTAGCAGTCTTCAGCTGCTTTGTGAAAATGGGATGAATCATGCATCCTTGATTGCAACCTTCAACATGGAAGGGATTTACAGTGTGCACATGAAGTATAACAAGAAAGTGAAAGAATAGACATGCAGAGCACATGAGCAACACTAAACTGTGATAACGCCAGACATGCCACTGTGATGTGATGCCTTTTAAATCATTCCAAAGTTGAAACAGATTTGCTGCTTTGATTTATAGGATTACACAAGAGATGTTGCAAATAGTTTCTGACTTTTATACACAGCATACGTAACCATCTAAATTATAAATTATTATGGGTGGCACAGTGGCACAGCTGTAGCGCCTTACAGCGCCTTACAGCACCAGAGACCAGGCTTCGATCCTGACTATGGGTGCTATCTGTATGGAGTTTGTACGTTCTCCCTGTGACCATGTCAAATTTCTCCAGGTGCTCCAGTTTCCTCCCACATTCCAAAGACGTACAGGTTTGTAGGTAAATTGGCTTCTGTAAATTGTCCCTGGTGTCTAGTAGAGAGCACCAGTGTATGGGTGATCGTGGTCGGCACAGACTCAGTGGACTGAAGGGCCTGTTTCCATGCTGTATTGCTCTAATAAACTGGATTTCTTTTTGTAATATGCGAGGAACATGTACTGTTAAATGCTTATGAATACATTCCTCATGTATTCATAAGCATTGTCCTGTAACATAATATTCGCTTCATTGAGTTAAGTTGGCGAGGCTGTTTGCACTTGTGATTGGCAAATACTGCTGTAGGTCAGGTGTCATATATGTGTATAAAAGTCAGAAACTATTTCCACAGTCTCTAAATGTGTCTTAATCTCTTTGGCCAGTGGTCAGTGAAATGTCATAATATGAAATCACAAAATGGATTCATCCCTGGTCTTTCCTTCCATCAAAAGGTCAGAAGTGAGGATGTTTGCTGATGATTGTACAAAATTCAGTTCCACTCACATCTCTTCAGTGATTGACGCAGTCCATGTTGGCAAGCAGCAAGACCTAAACAGCCTTTAGGCAATGGCACATTTGTGCCACAGATGTGCTGGACAATAATCTTCTCCAATGAGAAGTGTAACCATTTGTCCTTGATGTTCTGTGGCAATACCATCACCAAGCCCTCCACCATAAACATCCTGCTGGTCACCACTGACCAGAAATTACATCAGATGACCCCCCAAAACATTTGGACGAGTACAGCTCCAACAGCTACTAATGAACATGTTATAAAAATTGTGGATTGGATCCTGCAATATGAATTTAGGGAGCTAGGTAGCAAATTAAAGAGCAGGATTTGTAAGGTTGTAATCCCAGAATTTCTTCTGGTATCACTTGTGAGGGAGTTTTTCCAAGTCTATTACTCCTTGAAGGTGGCAACAAGTAGATAGTAAAAAAGGTGTATGGTATGCTTGACTTCATCTGCCAATGCATATAAGGGTCAGAAAGCCATGTTGTAGCCTTATATGGCTTTGGTTAGGTCGAATTTGTAGTGGTGTGTGCAGTTTAGGAACTTACAGAAAGGATGTGGTGACTTTGGAAAGTGTGCATAAAAGGTTTACAAGAATGCAGCCTGGATTAGAGGCTATGTCAAATGTATGAAAGTCATGGAGAATACAAACATGCCCTTCAGCCCAACTAGCCAATGAGGATCAAAATGACCAGCCAAGCTAGTAGTGCCTGTCTGCATTTAGCACTCATCCCTCTAAACCTTTCCTATACATGTTCAAATGTATTTAAAACTAGACTGTGGAACCCGTTGGGTTCCAGCATCACACGGGAGGGTTGGTCACCCAACGCAATATTCCACCTCTCCACCAATTCCAATATTGCTGGCCAGTGGAGGGGGGGGGCTTTCTGTTGTCCTAGTTCGTACCATTTGTTATTTGTTGATCACACACACCCTCCACCTCACACAGACACTCACACACAGACTCTCACACACACACAAACTCATTCACATACACAGATACACGCACACACAGACACACACACACACTCATTCACACACACACACAGACACACAGACACACACACACAGACTCATACACAGACACACACACACAGACTCATTTGCACACACACAGACTCATTCACACACACACAGACTCATTCACATACAGACTCATTCACACACACAGACACACACACGCAGACTCATTCACACACACACACAGACAGACTCATTCACACACAGTCTCATTCACACACACACAGACACACAGACACACCCGCCAAACACACACACACACACACACACACACACACACACACACACACACACACACACACACACACACACACACACACACACACACACACACACACACACTAATTCACTCACATACATTCACCCAATACTAAAATGCCAAGTAACTTCCGAACGTGTTGATTATACAGTGTGTAAAAAGAATGTTTAAAACCTCCTGTAGAGGCTGTTGCTGCTGAAGCAATAACATCCAACAAACACACTCAACATAGACAGAGCAGTCAGCTCTCTTGAATTATTCAACGGGGCCTGCACTCGGCGCCATCTTGATGACACCCTCTCGACTCTTGCCACAAACCGGAAATGATGCACTCAGCACCAGCATGCCACTAACTGGAAATGACGTAATCGGCGCCATCTTGCAACTAAGTGAAAATCACAGAATGAGCGCCAATTTTGAAATTAAACAAAGTCCTGATCTAATAAAATGTTTATTCACGCTTTATCCATCCGAAAACTGTTGCAAGCAAGCCCTTTAAAAGCCAAACCAATTGGACAAAAACACTATGCAAGCCAACAAAACGCATTTGCTGAAAGCCCTTTAAAAAGCCAACCTAATTGTGCAAACACTTTGTAAACAACAAACACATTTGCTGAAAACCACATCCCCGGGACTCACCGTGGAGTAGACATGCGTTCAGTAGTATTCGCAGCTCGGAGAGCCATGACCTTCTGGCTTCCTCCGTCTGGCAGAGACTAAGTGAGCCACGACATTTCTGGATTTTATAGTCCCCCCCCTTGCCGCCAGCGGGGCAGCAGAGAGAATGGCGATTTAAAAAAAACCATTAATATCTCTCTGATTTTTCATCGATGGGAAAAATCCTCCAGTCCAGTCTGGCAGAGGGGGGCTCTGAGCGAGGTGGCCAAAAATGACGGCCGTAAGTGGTGGCGTTCTCTCGGAAATCACATCGCAGTGAGTCAAAAGCGGTCAAGATCTTACTTTTAGTAATATAGATGTTATTTTAGTACCTGCCTCAACTATCTCCTATGGCAGCTTATTATATATACCACCACTCTCTGTGTGAATTCCACTCATTCCTATAAAATCTTTCCCCCCTTCACCTTAAACCTATGTCCTCTGGTCCACAATTCCCGTACTCTGGGCAAAGGATTCTGTGCATTTACTTGATCTATTCCTCTCATGATTTGTACACCTCTATAAGATCACCCCTCATCCTCCTGTGCTTGATGTGGGTGGGTGGAGGAATGTGGGAGGGGGGGTGTGTGGGGCAGGGTGTGTCTATGGGAGGGGGGTGTGTGTGGGCTGGGTGTGTGTGTTTGTGTGGGGGTGTGTGTGTGTGGGCGGAGGGTGTGTATGTGCGGGGGGGAGGGGTGTGTGTGGGAATGGGGAGGGGTAGTGGGGGCATGGAGAGGAGGTTGTGGGGGCGAGGGTTGTGGGGGTGGGAGGGGGTTGTGGAGATGGGAGGGGGTTGTGGGAGCGGGGTTGTTGTGGGGGGTTTGTGCGGGCGGGGTTGTTGTGGGAAGGGGGGTTGTGGTGGAGGAAGAGTTTCTGGTGAGGGGGTTTTGAGGGGAAGGGGAGTTGTGGGGAAGAAGGGGTTGTGGGGGAAGAGGGGGGTTGTGGGGGGAGGGGTGGTTGTGGGGGTTGGGGGGGTTGTGGGGGCAGAGGGGTTGTGGGGGCGGTGGGTGTGGAGGTGTGTGTGTGGGGTAGCGGTTGGAATTGGAGTTGCAATGGGGACTCATAGTGGGCACTGGTCGTTCTCCTCTGCCGGGATCAGAGTCTCCACTTTCCGTTGTAACATCGACGACATCTCCGACTCCAGGCTGGGCTGGGTCTCCGACTCTAGGCTGGGTCTCCCACGCTGGGCTGGACTGGGCAGGGTCTTCGACGATGGGCTGCTTGGGGCGGGGCTTCTGTTTGTGGCGGGGCTACTTTGGGAGGGGCTGCGTGGGGCGGGGCTGGACTGTTTCAGGTCCCTCAGAAAGTCCGGTTTGAAACCTCCGCCGACCATCCTCAGCTCCAGTAAAGACGTGATGGTGCAGGAAGGGGCGGACCGTCCCGGGGAGTGACAGGGGAAGAAACTAATCTGCTTGGCGCTGACTGGCAGGAGAAAGGATCGATCTGCGCATGCGCAGTTTTTAACTGTTTAAAACCTTGCTAACTTTTACGATATGCAACCAATCAGAACAAAACTTGGTGTAATCGCAGCGCAGGAGAATGGTGAGTGAACTGGCAAAAATCCTAGCGCTATCGCGAACCATTTTTGCACAAATAGAAAGACCGCCAAACCGGAAGATAACAAGAAGACAGACAGACAGACAGACAGACAGACAGACAGACAGACAGACAGACAGACAGACAGACAGACAGACAGACAGACAGACAGACATGCAAGGTATGGAGTGTTAAGCCCCTGTCCCACTTTCCTGAGTTACTTACGAATTCTCCCGAGTTTTCCCCTTGATTCAAACTCGGAGAATTACGGTAATAGCCAGCCGTAGGTGCTCGGGGCTATTTTTCTTACTCGTGGACATTTTTCAACATGCTGAAAAAATATCCCGACTTACCTGATGCCCCGAGTACCTACAGCTGGCATTATGAGTCGCAACGAAATATCTACGGACTCGCTACGGACATTCTCCGAGTTTGAATCAAGGGGAAAACTCGGGAGAATCCGTGAGTAACTCAGGAAAGTGGGACAGGGGCTTTCCGGACCACATATTGGCAGAGGAGATCAGTTTAACTGATCGTGTCGGACATTGTGGGCCGAAAGGCCTGTTTTATGTTACATGTTCTATTTGCTGGGATCTCATCTTCAAGTTGAATGCTGTGTTTGCTACATTATTATAGTGATTGGTCGACAGTGATAGAGCTGCATATAGTGCAGGTCTTTCATTATTCAAATTCCCCAGTGCAATTTGCTGTGATTTTCTTTCCACATTTACAGATCTTCGTATTCACGTTTAGCAAAAGCAATTATCGAATGCAATGGCACATTGCGTAATCAATCTGTTTCCATTGAATATCCCAACCCTTGTTAATTTAGTCAGTGGTGGAACTTATATGAAAGTGTTCTTTGCAATCCTTGCTAACATCACAAAGGAGCAGGAAGGAATTCTTCAGCCTCTTGACCCTGTTCTACCATTCAGTCGGACCAGTTGTCCTGATCCTTTTCCCCCTTTTGTGGCTTCTCCACTGACAGTAAAGCTTTAAAAAAATCAGCTGAGTTCAAAGGGTGAGGGCTCTAATTGCCCTGATACCTTTACCTTCGGAAGGCTTCAATAATGATCTAAATCTGCTCTTACCAGGAATGCGTGCGGTGTGCTTCTCTGAAAAGTTAAAACAATTTTAGATGTCATGGCTGAGATATGAAATCCTGACAGAGCTGTTTCTCCCTGGTGAATGTGCATCATGCATATTCACTTAGATTATGCATTTATGAATGCATTTGATCTGCAGTGGAATTCCTCTGTGCTTGTCTAATTGTTGCAGTATTCCCCTCCATACAGTTCCTGACAGCTCAGCCGGTGGCCCATTTTCTGCATCTGTAAAAATTGCCTCTTTCCTCCCTGGTTCCTGGCCAACTCCCTCTTGTGCTCCTCATCCCCAATGAACCATTTGTGTTGTTTTGTGGCTGGGGTCAGCGGAGGCCTTCCTCCAGCCTTTTTTCATTTTTCCGAGCATCATCTTAAATTTTTCCCTTATGAAGGATAGATTTGGCCTCTGGGAGATGGAGGTTATTAATGCATTTGAAATGTTATTCATATTCTTGATCTTGAGGAGAGCCGAATAAATGGATAAACCGATACGAAATTGAGGCAATTTCTGGTGTTTTTTTATTGGCAGCCTATTGCAGTGTTGAATCTGCTCAGGCAAGCGGATCGAGAAGGGATAATTGAAGAAGGAACATCTCAAAGTGTTTTTAAGAGCATGCTTGGTGTTGTAATGTTTGGAGTGCAGCGATCAATTTGTGCATATCATGGTCATGAATGATCGTTGCCAAGCAACGTGTTTTACCTATGCTGCTCGAGGATTAAATAATGGCCTAAAAATATGGGAAGATTCTTTCTTCAAATATGTGCTGTAGGATCTCATTATCCCCACCTAAAGGAGCAGGTTAGCAAATAGTATTGAATGGGGTTGTGGAGATTGAAGGCTGATCAATCCCAAGTTCCAATGATTATCATCCCATTGAACATCGAACATAGAACAGTACAGCACACAAACAGGCCCTTCGGACCACAATGTCTGTGTCAAAACTGATGCCAAGACAAACTAATCTCCTCGGGTTGCACATGCACCATATTTCTTCATATCCACATGGCTATCCAGGGTTTCTAGGTTAATTGGACACCGTAAATTGTCTTTGAGTGTAGGGAGTAAATGAGAATGTGGGATATGTTCACAAGTTCTTAAGTTATAGGAGCAGAATTAGGCCATTCAGCTCATCAAGTCTACTCCACCATTCACTCAAGGCGGATCTATCTATCCTTCTCAACCCCATTCTCCTGCCTTCTCCCCATAACCACTGACATAATATAGAACCAATGGGTGATTGATGGCATGGGTGTAGTGGGCCAAAGGGCCTGCTTCCATACTGTATTTCTAAACTAAAAACTTCTTCAACGCCACTATCATATCTGCCTCCATCACCACCTACTGGTGTTGCCACTTAGACTTGGACACCAAGATCCCACTGTACATCAATGTTGTTAAGTGTCATGCCATGAATGGTACATTTTCCCCTTACATTTGGCCTCATGAAGTGCAATACTTCACACTTGGATTAAACTTTATCTGCCATTTGTCCACCCAATTCTATAGCTTATGTATATCACATTGTAGACTTTGGCAGCCAACCTCACAGTTCATGACCCCAGCAATATTGGGGTTATCCGCTAATTTACTAACCAACCCATCTATGTTTACATCCAGTCTGTAGGAAGGAACTGCAGATGCTGGTTTAAACCAAAGATAGACACAAAAAGCTGGAGTAACTCAGATTGATGGTCTGAAGAAGGCTCTCGGTCTGAAACATCA
Source organism: Amblyraja radiata (assembly GCF_010909765.2). Classification (NCBI taxonomy): domain Eukaryota; kingdom Metazoa; phylum Chordata; class Chondrichthyes; order Rajiformes; family Rajidae; genus Amblyraja; species Amblyraja radiata. The sequence goes on from NC_045981.1 coordinate 26,037,047, forward strand.
CCCATTCCTTCTCCAGAGATGCTTCCTGTCCTGCTGAGTTACTCCAGCTATTTGTGTCTATCTAAAGGCCTGTCCCACTTACGCGACTTTTTCGGCGACTTGCTGGCACCTGTCATAGTTGCAGCAGGTCTCCAAAAACTTTCAACCTGTTGAAAAGTTTCAGACCTGCTGCGACTATGACAGGTGCCGGCAAGTCGCCGAAAAATGCGCGTGTGGGACAGGACCTTTACACTTATGTCCAAGTTATTTATATATATCACAAACAGCAGTAGTCACAGAACGATCCCTGCAAACTCCACTGGCCACAGATCTCCAACCTGAATATTGTCCTTCCACCACAACCCTCTGTCTTCTATCGTAAACCAATTCCAAATCCATATGATCAAATCACTATTAATCCCATGCATCTTGATCTTCTGGATTATTTTACCAAGGGGGACTTTCTCAAATGCCTTACTAAAATCCATGTAGACAACATCCACCACCCTATCCTATCAATCGCCTTTGTCACCTCCTCTAAAATCTCGTTCAAGTTAGTAAGACATGACCTGTGTGTATAAAGCCATGTCCCTAATTAACCCATTCTCTTTCAAATGGGTGGAAATCATGTCCTAAGAAATCCTCTCCAATAGTTTCCCTACAACCGACATGAGGTTCACTGGCATATAATTACCTGGATTCTCTTTACTTCCATAGTTTGTGAGGTTGCATATTGCTGTTTCTCCAAATAGGGAACTAGCCCAGTGCAAGGTGGAAGAATAGTTTGATGGGTTGAGTTGTGTTCACTTGTTTCTTCATTTTAAACCAACGTGTGTCAATGATGATTTCTCACTTAAACACTGGCAATCAATGTCTCTGCAATGACTCTGCAACCCTATCTCCACCTACAGATGTAGGATAGTGTTAATGCAGGTGCAGGAAGCAACTTCAACCTCCTCAGAGTTGTACCACAACACCCCCTCCCCCCTCCCCCCTCCCCTCCATTCCTCCTGCTAACCCTCAACTCTGCACCCACCCCCTCCTTCCATCCTTATTTGTGTGGACGTATTTAAAGTGACAATAGTCGTGTAAAACATTTACCAGTTACAGATGCTACAGGGATTTCAGTTGTTGCTGTCTGTGTCACTACTGGTAGCAGCCCCTGGTGTGATAGCCAGTGTGGATAAATAGGACTGGAATATGCAAATGCACATGCAATAACAAAGAACAGGAGCCAAACCGTTCTTGTAGTGTTCCTCGGCACAGGTCAGCAGTAACAGGAGAACAAGGAAGATGCTGGAGAGGAAGGCTGATGGTAATATGAACTATTATGGAGTGTAGAATCAGGCCAGGTGTAACTGATCCATCCTGCCAGCCTCCTCCAGGTTGGTTACATTGACATTTCAGACATGTTTTAAACACAGAACGGTGAGAGATCTGTGTTAAGCCATTGTCAGGATTATTAACAGGAATGTCCGTTTAATAGAAGATGTATGAATTAATTCCCTTCTAGTGACTGGTCTCGTTAGACAGCCGGTAGGCAAACTGAGTGCTAGCCAAAGATGGGCAAGTAAAACACTCAACGCATTTCATCACTAATGAGTGATGTACGGCTCTCAATAACCTGTCAGTAGCCAGAAATGCCTTGGAACTGGCAAAGTTTGTGATGCTGGCACTTTGTATAAATCACAGTCCTGGGCCACAATGAAAGGCAAATGAAAGACACTGGAATGATCACAGTCTTGGTTCAGTGACCCTCAGGCAATTAGAAGTGCGTATTGCTGATGCAGTGTCACAGAGGGCACCACAAAATGCTTCTCATTTATTGCGATCCTGTGGGTTGTGAATGCTCCTTAATGCAGCACAACCTGGTTGCAGTCAGCCTCTAGTTGCAGTGGCATCTAATCTCACATACAGCAGGTCTATCAATTAGATTCAGGGCAATGAAAGTATTTATTACAATCACCGTGGTGTAAAAATTAATATCCTCAGTCACAAACTGATAACCTCTGCACATTTGATCTGGACATTACAATCTATCTCTTTAGTGAGTTTCTGTTTCATCAATGCAGCAAAGTTAACTCCTCCTCCTCCCTCAAACAGTGCGTGGCACAGTGGCGCAATGGTAAAGCTGCTGTCTCACAGTGCCAGTGACCCAGATTTGATCCTGAGCTCGGGTGCTGTCTGTGTGGAGTTTACATGTTTTCCCTGTGATTGCATGTGTTTCCTTTGGGCGCTTCAGTTTCCTCCACATCCCAAAGATGTGCCGGTTTGTAGGCTAATTGGCCTCTATAAATTGCCCCTAGCGTGTAGTGGGATAACTAATAAAAATGGGTGATCAATGATCGGCATGGACTTGGTGGGCCGAAGGGCCTGCTTCTATGCTGTATCTCTAAACTAAATTAATCAATTCTTCCCCCTCTTGCCCCAAATCTCAACTGTCTTCCATTCAATAGAGAGGAGGATCTGGTGGGGGGAGGGGAATTGAAGCAGTAGAATCGGATTTGTGTGGGATTAAGTTTTTAAAATGAGTCCCAGCTTGTCCATGAGGGCCTGATGGGCTGGGGGCAGGTTTCTGACTTGATCGTCACCACCATCTTACAATGTTTACCTCAGTGAGATGCCTTCGAGAGGACAGCTGCTTCAACACAGCGAAGCTGGCCGTGCTTAACTATATCCTCAGATTAAACATCCACTTCTTCACTATAGTAAGAGCGCATCACCATCTCCATCCACAAGCCACACAGCATCCTCTTTGGGCCATGTATCAACATACTGCCATGCTAACACCTTTCAGTTCATTGCCCAGCACTGCAGTGGAAACACTTATTGGGACTGAGATTCATAAAGAATTCCCATCATCATCTACAGAAGTGCAGCTTCTCTGTCTTGCCAGCAACGTCCACACCCCATGAATGATTATTGAATGAAAATAGCCATTGTTGGAATGACTACTGTTTAAGGGACTAAATTATAAACTTGATAGACAAGCAGGGCTACGCTATGATTTTACTTCGGAGTCACGTGAGTGACTACGTGAAGAACCCGCTCAGCACGCATGCACCGCATTACGTTCAGCAGTGCAACAGCGGCGCATCGGGTGTCAGGCGCTCCCGCTATGGGGTGAAAGATCGGACCGTCAGGTAAGCTCTGGGGTCGGGTTTTTCTTTCACAGGGAGCCTTCTGCTTTCAGGCAGAGAAGAAAGGCTCTAGAACAAACCTGTCCCCCGCTCGACTCCACGGAGGAGCGTTCCATCTGGGGGGGGGGGGGGGGGCAGCAACAAGGCGGTAGGACCGCTTACCCGGCGCTCCGCTATTCCCCCGACACCGCGCTGGAAGTAAAGCCACGGAAGAGGCGTCTGACCGGTGGCTTCGACTTGTCGGACGGGGACGTCTCTCCACCCGCACGGGGGGGAAAGACAGCCGCCTGAAAAGACCTGTTCCCCGCTCGACTCCACGGAGAAGCGTTCCATCTGGAGGGGGGTGGAACAAAAAGGCAGTAGGACCGCTTACCGGGCGCTCCGCTATTCCCCGACACCGCGTCCGAGCCCAGCCCGCTAGCGCCTGAGCAGCGGGCTGGAAGTAAAGCCACGGAAGAGGCGTCCGGCTGGTGGCTTCCGACTTGTCGGACGGGGACGTCTCTCCACCCGCCCGGGGGAGAGACAGCCGCCTGAGCCGCATGGAGCGGCTCCTGGAGCAGGAGCTCCAGCGAGACGCGCTTCGTGAGGGGCGCTCTCGCAGGGGGAGTTCAGGCATTCCCTCCACAGTGCCTTCTGCACTGTCCATTGCTTCCTCCTTACTCGAGGGTAGCTTTGGTGACCAGGACTGGGCTGGTCAAGAAGAGGGGATGATGGCTGAAGATCTCGGGAGTATGCAAGGGGTGCAGGAACAGGAAGAGCTGCTAGGTGTGGTGGACCGCTACGTGGAAACCCCACGTGCAGGAGGCTGTTAAAGGCCAAACCAGCGGCCAGCATTAACCACCTCTCCAACAGGCCCCTACAGGAGAGGTGGTCAATAAGGCTTTAGAAAACTGCAGCGGATCCTCAGGCTCCTGACGTCAGCAATCACATCATTTGCTCGTTCGGTGGACAAATACGGAGATGACCACAACCTTCGTAAACAAATCATAAAACCTGCCATAAAATCCTAAATTTGCGGGGTTGTGCATACCCCAGCCACTGAGCCAGACCCACTGCTCTTTGGCAAAAACCTCACAAAGCATATGAAGGATATGGAAGAGGCTTTAAAAAACTTTCGGTCTCATGAGGGCAGGCCCGGGACGAGCAAACCAAAAACAATAATTCCTAAGCAGCAGCACCCCATCGTGTCCATCAGTCGACGTCTACCATATGGGACTGGTGTAAAGCTCGGGGTCCGCATTCTATCCCCGGAAGTCTTCTTTAGACCAGGGCCCATAGCAGACCCCATGGAAAATGCGCCACCCCCCCACATCACCGCCACTTCAAACGACGTGCAAGACTCGTTGGACCGGCAGGAAACAGAACAATACCCATAACCATGGAGGTAGGTGGGTCTGGTTCCTACCAGCATATAGAAAATAGGGGCTTAATACTAACAGGGGGGAGATTACACCTGTTTTAAGAAGCACGGGAGTCTATCACGAGTGATCAGTGTATACTCAATGGCATTAGTGGATATAAAATACAATTCATACTAGAAAAATTGCCACCAGTTGAACATTCACCCCAGAGCGTATTTTCCCTCTCCGTTAGAGAAACGAGAAGGACAAGCTGAACTGGTGAGACTAATTACAAAGGGTATCATGGGAAAACATGAACCCTTGGAATTCGTATCAAATATATTCACTAAACCCAAAAAAGTTGGTGTATGTTGCATCATCATTGACTTAACTTCACTAAATATGTTTGTTAAGTACAGGTGCACAACCTTTTATCCGAAAGCCTTGGGACCAGACACTTTTCGTAATTCAGAATTTGTCGGTCTTCGGAATGGAAATTTTTTAGCGTAGATTTTAATGGCTGGCTCAGTGGTAGAGTGCTCGGCTCATATCCGCAAGGTCGCGAGTTTGCGCCTTGATCCTGGCAGTTACTCGATCGCGAGTTTGAGTCTTCAATGTCGTTTTTTCTTGCAGAATAAATGTTTGTATGAAATGCAGTGTAGGAGAGGTGTACTGACTGTGTGGGCAGAACTTTGGAAGTGATTGCCCACCAGTCTAAAAAGCCGCTGTGTCTCCCTGTCCCTAGGATAGCAGGGGGCGATCAAACAGCACAATACCCCCCTCCCCCTCCAACTCCAGAGGAATCCGCTCCCCGATGGGCCGCTACGGCGACAAGTGGCAGTTTGCCCACAGCGCGAGCTGCGCCCCCTCATCCGCCACCCCAAGAACAAGACGTACCTTGCACACCATCAGCTTCTGCCCCTAGGTGTTCCTCTGGAGTTGGAGCGGGGCTGGGCTGGAGTTGCTGCTGGCTGTGGGTCTCTGGGATCTCCGTGCTTGCAGTGGGCCTGGGGGTCGGTGGGCGGCGGTGGGAGCTGTGGAGCTGTGGAGCCTGTGGACCTACGGACCTACCTCCGTGGAGCTAGCCAGCTTCGGAGCATGGAGAGCTGCGGGGGCGAGCTGCTGCGACCCGACTCCGGTGGATGGTGACACCGGGAGCTCGCGGGTCCCCGGTGGGAGACTGCTTTGCGGGGCACCGGCAGCGGCGACTTCTCCCGCCCGAATTACGGGGTTGAGAGTGACCTGGAGAGGGGCCTTACAACGCCCGGCGCGGCTGTAAATTGCCGCGGACTTGCTAGCGCCCGCCGGGGGCTCCAACATCAAGACCCGGGGCAGGGCCCTACATCGCCCGGCGTGGCTTTGCTAGCGCCCTGCCGGGGGCTTTGACCTCGACTTCGGGAGAGGAATGGAGAGCAGGGGAGAGACAAGTCTTTGCCTTCCATCACAGTGAGGAGGAGACTCACTGTGATGGATGTTTATGTGAATTGAATTGTGTTGCTGTGTGTCTTGGTTCTTTTTTTATGGCTGCAGAAACCAAATTTCGTTTGAACCTCGTGAGGTTCAAATGACAAATAAAAGGTATTGTTATTATTGTATTGTATTGGTGTCCCGTTGGTCCTGATGTCTCCGGCCACCCCCCTGGACTGGAGCTGAGACTGGGAACTGTACCGCCCTTGCCCCCTCCCTCTGCAACTGCAAACAACCCCACTCTCCTGCAAGGGCGGTACAGTTCCCGGAGGATGGCAGGTGGCCGGAGACGTCAGGACCAACAGGAACCCGCTCCCCGATGGGCCCCTACGACGCCCCGAGCTGCGCCCCGTCATCCGCAACCCAGGTTCCTCTGTAGTTGGAGTGGGGCTGGGCTGGGCTGCTGTTGGCTGTGGGTCTCTGGGTTCTCCGTGCTTGCGGTGGGCCTGGGGGTCGGTGTCCAATTGGTCCTGACGTCTCCGGTGACTGGCACGGTCCTGCTGCAATCGCCGACCTGAAGACAGTGCAAAGCCCCTGCGCCGGTGCAATGGGCGGGGAGCTGGAGAGGGGAGGGAAGGGGTCACACACATGGCCGCGAAGCAGAGGGGCGTAGGTGGGGTGAAACTGAAGGGAGCGACAATCTGCACTGTGTATCGTGAGTCTACCGTGGGAACTTTTTAACTCAGCGGGCAGGCAGCAGCATATTGTCAATTATTAACCCTCCCGCGCAATATACCCTCACCTTCTCTTTTATGAATGGGGATTTAGTTCCCCTTTCTTCGAGGACCGACCGGGGGTTCCGCTGTCACCTCTGCGGGCCGCCCTCGGTGAACGTTTTCAAGGACCTTTCTTCAAGGACCGAAAAAATGGCTGCTATTCGGAGGTTTTCGTTATTTGGATCTTCGGATAAAAGGTTGTGCACCTGTATATACATTACTAAATGGGAACAGTTGTTACTGCCAAACAACTAATTTCCAAAGGATACTTCATGGCAAGCATTGATCTTAAAGATGTTTACTATTTAGTACAATTCACAAGGATCATCGCAGATACCTGAAATTTACCTGGATGGGGCAGCTATGGCAGTTTAAAGCGTTTACCCAATGGGTTCACATCAGCCATAGATTATTCACCAAGATACCAAAACCAGCTCTGACAATATTCAGAAGACAAAAACATATTGTCATGGCATATCTTGATGATATCTTAAATAATAGGCAAGACCATGGAATTGACTATGTTAGCTGTATCAGCTACCAAACAGTTCTTCGAAACCCTGGGATTGTCGTACATCCAGATAAATCTAAGTTGAAGCCATCCACAATCATGCAACAATTTAATAATTCGGACCTTTGCACTGTCAAAACTTACAAGGAGCAAAGGTACAGGCACCAAGACGACACACAGGTCATTATGATCGTGTCATAATGTTACCCACTGAAGCAATATCAGAACTACAGTGGTGGGCAAAAAACATTTGGCATAGTTTCAGCCCTATTATCATCACTAACCCTACGTTAGTTATCCAAACAGATGCCAGTGCTCAAGGCTGGGGAGCAACTAACTCTATATCCAGCACAAGTAGTAGATGGACCAACCCAGAGTCATCGTTACCACTTACACTGGGCATTAATTATCTAGAGTTGTTGGGTGACTTTTATGGTTTAAAAGCATATGCACAAATATGCATCACTTGCATGTACGGTTACAAATAGCTGTCGTGGCACTGTAATTTCCTGTAAAGGATTATTAAAGGTATAATCAATCAAATAGATAATACTATGGTGGTGGCCTACATTAACCATATAGGCGGCATAAAATCGGTATCATGCGACAAGTTGGTCAACAAAATTTGGCAATGGTTTGTCGAAAGACATATTTGGCTATCAGCAACTTACCTGCCAGGTAAGCTAAATACAGTAGCAGACACCAGGTCACGTAAATTTAATGGCAACATCGAATGGATGTTAAACCCCAAAAAATTTGCAAAAGTTATCAAGCAATATGGCATGCCAGATATCGATTTATTTGCATCAAGGCTAAATCACCAGGTATCTATGTATGTCGCTTGGGAACCAGACCCTGAGGCAGCAGCGGTAGTTGCGTTCGCGCTGGATTGGGGAAATTCTTCTTCTATGCATTTCCTCCCTTCTGACTCATCAGTTGGGGACTACGTACAATACAAATGGACTCTGCTTCAGGTATTTTGATAATACCCGACTGGCCTACGCAGCCGTGGTTCCCAATACTCCATGACAAATGTCATTAGAAACGGGAATAGTGCCGGAGGATTGGCGTACTGCGCATGTTGTTCCATTGTTTAAAAAGGGGTCTAAGAGTAAACTTAGCAATTATAGACCTGTTAGTTTGACGTCAGTAGTGGGCAAATTAATGGAAAGGATACTTAGAGATAATATATATAAGCATCTGGATAAACATGGTCTGATTAGGAACAGTCAACATGGATTTGTGCCTGGAAGGTCATGTTTGACTAATCTTCTTGAATTTTTTGAAGAGGTTACTCGGGAAATTGATGAGGGTAAAGCAGTGGATGTTGTATATATGGACTTCAGTAAGGCCTTTGACAAGGTTCCTCATGGAAGGTTGGTTAAGAAGGTTCAATGGTTGGGTATTAATGGTGGAGTAGCAAGATGGATTCAACAGTGGCTGAATGGGAGATGCCAGAGAGTAATGGTGGATGGTTGTTTGTCAGGTTGGAAGCCAGTGACTAGTGGGGTGCCACAGGGATCTGTGTTGGGTCCACTGTTGTTTGTCATGTACATCAATGATCTGGATGATGGTGTGGTAAATTGGATTAGTAAGTATGCAGATGATACTAAGATAGGTGGGGTTGTGGATAATGAAGTAGATTTTCAAAGTCAACAGAGAGATTTATGCCAGTTGGAAGAGTGGACTGAAAGATGGCAGATGGAGTTTAATGCTGATAAGTGTGAGGTGCTACATCCTGGCAGGACAAATCAAAATAGGACGTACATGGTAAATGGTAGGGAATTGAAGAATGCAGGTGAACAGAGGGATCTGGGAATAACTGTGCACAGTTCCCTGAAAGTGGAATCTCATGTAGATAGGGTGGTAAAGAAAGCTTTTGGTGTGCTGGCCTTTATAAATCAGAGCATTGAGTATAGAAGTTGGGATGTAATGTTAAAATTGTACAAGGCATTGGTGAGGCCAATTCTGGAGTATGGGGTACAATTTTGGTCGCCTAATTATAGGAAGGCTGTCAACAAAATAGAGAGAGTACAGAGGAGATTTACTAGAATGTTGCCTGGGTTTCAGCAACTAAGTTACAGAGTAAGGTTGAACAAGTTAGGGCTTTATTCTTTGGAGCGCAGAAGGTTAAGGGGGGACTTGATAGAGGTCTTTAAAATGACGAGAGGGATAGACAGAGTTGACGTGGATAAGCTTTTCCCACTGAGAGTAGGGAAGATTCAAACAAGGGGACATGACTTGAGAATTAAGGGACAGAAGTTTAGGGGTAACATGAGGGGGAACTTCTTTACACAGAGAGTGGTGGCTGTGTGGAATGAGCTTCCAGTGAAGGTGGTGGAGGCAGGTTCGTTTTTATCATTTAAAAATAATTTGGATAGTTATATGGACGGGAAAGGAATGGAGGGTTATGGTCTGAGCGCAAGTATATGGGACTAGGGGAGAATACGTGTTCGGCACGGACTAGAAGGGTCGAGATGGCCTGTTTCCGTGCTGTAAATTGTTATATGGTTATATGGTTACATGGTTGTTGAAACTCCGATGGTATTCCCCAGTGACCCAGAGTTATTAACACCCAGTGTCGGGCACAAGCCACCCTTGCCATGAACAAATCAAACTCCTGGGTTGCAGATTCTGCACAAACCACTTCTGGGGCTGGGATTATCAGAACAAACCGTCAATACCATGTCAGCATCCCTCTGAACATCCACTAAAAACAGCACTTGTCCAGCATCAAAAAATGGGAGAAGTACTGCTTGGATACAGGGACCACCTACTCAACCACTACAGTTACCAACGTACTGGAATTCCTGGCGAACCTTCACCACGATGAAGGACTCAGCTACAGAGCCATCAACACAGCTAGAAGTGCCCTGCCTGTCTATTTAAAACCAGCATAGTGAAGATAGACACCAAATGCTGGAGTAACTCAGCGGGACAAGTAACATCTCTGAATAGAAGGAATGGGTGAAGTTTCGGGTTGAGACGCTTCTTCAGACTGGATAGCATCTAGATAGAGCATAGAGTGACTTGGCTACAACAAAAGAAATGTGTGGATGCACTGAGAGAGGAACCTGCAGTCGTTGGGTTTTCCAGGCACATGGTTTGGGAGGCACTGAGGAGAAGCCTGGATAAATAACTGCAACACATCTAGTTGAAGGTACACACTGCAGCCATTGTGCACCAGTGGTGGAGGGATTGAAGGACAAAGGGATCGAGGGGTACAGGTACACAGTTCCCTGACAGTGGCATCACAGGCAGATGTGGCGAAGACAGCTTAGGACAACAGGCCATGGGGTCCCACCCGCTGGTGGTCAAACTAATGAAAGGTATTTACAACTCTAACCCCCTAGAACAAGGTACACCCATATATGGGATGTCAGTGTGGTCCTGACATACCTCAGGGGATAGCCACCAGCCAGTTCCCTCAACCTGGAACAATCTATGCTCAAAACACTCATGTTGATGGCACTTGTATCTGCACAGAGGGTCCAGTCACTACACCTATTGCGACTGGACAGCATGCTCACAGCTCCAGACCAGATCTCTGTCGTTATCCAGGGACTGATCAAACAGAGCAGACCAGGAACACCTAATCCAGCTTACCCGCCAGAACCACGGTTATGTGCCATGACCCACCTACTATCCTACATAGACACAACCAAAATATTCGAGGGAGATGAAAAGCCTTGTGGGTCAGTCATAAAAAACCTTATGGTCGGGTGACGAGCCAAACCATTTCGAAATGGCTCAAGCAGGTGCTAAAAGCTGCTGGGATAAACACTAACATGTACAAATTTTATTCCACCAGGGCAGCATCCACGTCGACGGCTAAAAGAATGGACGTGCCTATAGACCACATCTTGGCTACAGCAGGATGGTCGGGGGAAAGACTGTTCAGAAATTTTATAATAAGCCGTTGGCAAAACCTGTTTTATTTGCAGAAAAGATTTGACAGACTGCAAATATTTAATTTAAGCCCAGGGGAGCAATTTAATTTCTTTGTTATTGTTAAAAAATACCATTGTGTTTTTCTACAAACAGATTCATTGGTTGATTACGATAACACACTTCCTCCCTCAAGGACTTCGGCAGTGCGTGAAATAATATTTGTAACACGGTTTGAAATCACAGAGCTTTGAAGTCTTCACGTAGTCACTCACGTGACTCCGAAGTAAAATAGTAAGATTAAACGAGAACTTACCAGTTTGAAGTTTGATCTGTATTTTATGAGGAGTTACGATGAGGGATTACGTGCCCTCCGCTCCCACCCTCATTAATATGGGTCAAAATGTTAAACTGACGTCTCCTTTTCTTTACTATGTTTACTTCAATAACTGTGTCTATCTGTGATTCCACACCGCTGCTTTGAAGTATGCCGCGCATGCGTGCTGAGCGGGTTCTTCACGTAATCCCTCATCGTAACTCCTCATAAAATACAGATCAAACTTCAAACTGGTAAGTTCTCGTTTAATCTTACTATTATTGTGTATTATACTTTACATTTCTTCTCCGTGGATTGTCACCTTGTCGTGGTGGAGAAGCTTGTGTGGTCCTGAGATCATGAGAGCGATGCCGTCCGGAGCTATGCTCCTGGTAGGGCCACCCATGGTGGTAAGGTCGAGGGGGAGCACTCTGACAAAGAGCAATCCAACCAAGACCTCAAAAGTGGAACAGGCGGAGGATGACGGCTGACCTTAATGGAGCGTCACAATGGCTGGGAAGGCGGATGAAGGCCGCAGCATAAAAGAATCTCCAGTCATCTTGGACTCCATGCCACTGGATCCTGACCCAGATCTGTCAAGGATCACGTGGTGACTGTCTGTGCACCAGTCTCCCCACATTAAACAAAGTCACGAACTGGCGTCCTCCAACCCTGGAGACACCCATGGTCAGTCAGGGGGGGGCCTAAAAAAAACTACTACTTCAAAAATGTCCTTTTGAGTAACTCTTCACAGGGCTACATGTTTATTTAAGGTTCCAGAGAAGTAGGTTATGAGCAGGCCTTGCATAATAAAGATACCCTGAGTTTTGATCTCCTTATGTCTTGTGTGTTTGTCTGCAAGTTATTTTTTCAAAGCCACCGAGAACATGCACCCCATTGGCATGTACGTGATTGTGTGTGTGGTAATACACATGGGTTTGCCTGCGTGTGCATGCGTGTGTGTGTATGCCTGCGCACATTCTTTATTTATAAACTGAAGATAATGAAATGTGGAATGCTGCTGGAATATGTGTCACTGATTTATTCAATTCTTTAACTTTACAGTGAATGTGCGTGTTCTTTGTTTATTTACATTGTTTTCGCTTTTTTTGAAAGGAAGACTTACCCACATATGCATACTATTTCGATTTTTAACCTTTCCTCAGATTTCAGAATTGCTCTAGGGCTGCACGGTGGCGCAGTGGTAGAGCTGCTGCATTACAGTGCCAGAGACCCAGGATCGAGCCTGACTATGGGTGCTGTCTGTATGGAATTTGTATGTTCTCCCTGTGACCATGTGGATTTTCTCTGGGTGCTCCGGTTTCCTCCCACACTCTAAAGATATGCAGGTTTGTAAGTTAAATGGCATCTGTAAATTGACCCTCGTGCGTAGGATAAGTACGGGTGATTGTTGATTGGTGCAGGCTGAAAGACCTGTTTCCACGCTATTTCTCTAAAACTGAATTAAAACTAATCCCCTCAGATCTATTCAATAGAACCTTTGTTGTTGATGTGTGCATTATTTGACATGAGGCTATCACTTCCTGATTCAATTCTCAATCAATCAATCAATCAATCAATCAAGCACTTTATTCATTCCCGAGGGGCAATTTAAAGGGTGAATTACAGTAGCTTTTAAAAAAAGAAAGGGACACAATCAACGAAGAGACAAACATTCAAAGCTACTCTCTGCACCAACCGGTCGACCGCACGAGCAGTGACCCGGCAAGGATTGGGTTGTCAGCAGCGATACAATAATAAAGAACACACAAAATGTAACACAAACATCCACCACAGTGGAAGGCACAAAAATTTGGCCAGTCCTCCTCCATGGACAGGACCAGAGTCCAGGATCGGCTCTTCCTCACCGGAGACCGCGGCTTCAGATTGTTGTAGGCCGCAGGCCGGCGGTCAAGATTTAAAGTCCCCGCCGCAGCCAGAAGCACCGTAGACTGCAGGGCCGGCGGTCGAAGCTCCCCTCCAGGGTTGATGGTAAGTCCATGCCGGCCCCGCGGTAGAAGTTGGCCGCCGGCCGGCGGTGATGGCTTCTTCTTCCCCCGGGTCCCCCGCGAGGGATCCCGGGCTGTAGACGCCGCACCAGCTGGAACTCTGCAGACCGCGACTTCAGGCTGCGACTTCAGGCTGCCGGCTGCCCCAGGGCAGCGAAACGGAGCGCTCCCCTCCAGCGAGCCCCAGCGAGGGCTCACCCGCTCCACGCTGCGTCCGCCACTGAAGCCCCGGGCACGTCTCCAGGAAAGGCCGCGCCGATCCTTGATGTTAGGCCACGGGGGAGGCGACCTGGAAAAAGTCGCCTCTCCATGGAGGAGGCGACCGAAGCGGTTTCCCCCTTACCCCCCCACACCACCCCCCACACAAAACACACAAAAAAACATTAAATACACACTTTAAAACATACTAAAAAATAAAAAAAAGTTGAAAAAACTGACGCACTGCTGACATGGCTGCTGCCAGAGCAGCTCCCCCGGAGTATTCTATAGGATATTCTGTCATGTCTTCCACATGCTCTGGGGGGAAAAATTGGGAAGACATGTAATCGATCAGGTAACTCTTCAATAGTCTCTTATACATCTCTTGCTGGAATTCACTGCACAATTTTGGCTTAATCTCCTATTTCCACAGGCTGTCTCTTTGTGCTGCATGCTTTCACTGTCATTCCAACATCCCAGTTCCCAATGCCAGATTGGCACAGTGGTAATAAAATAACAAACTCCATCACATTATTTGAATTGTTTCTCCACCTGAATTGAGGACATCCTGTTTTTAGGTTTAGTTTTAGTTTTGGAGATTCAGCGTGGAAACAATCCAATCCAATCCAATCCAACTTTATTTGTTAAGCACTTTAAAACAACCAATGTTGACCAAAGAATAATAAAGTACAGAAGAATAAACAAAACATCATAAACAGACAACATAACAGCAAAGTGCTTTACATAAATTAAATAATAAGATCCATTACAAACCATAGAAAAAGGTTAAAAAAACAAACAAAAAAAAAATTTATTTAAAAAAAACACAAAAAAAAATCAGGCCCTTCAGCCCACCGAATGAGCACTGAACAGCGATCCCCGCACACTACACTACCCTACACACACTAGGGACAATTTTACATGTACACCAAGCCAATTAACCTGCAACGTTGTACGTCTGTGTTTTGATCTTATGTCTTGTTTCATTTCTGTCTCAATTTCACTTCTTTATCAACTGCCACTCACCATTCAACATTTGGTCAGACTAATCTCAAGCACATTCTGAGTCTCTTTAAGTTAGTAGTTCAACACAAGTCCTCTGAATTCATCATCATTCTGTAGCAAAACCTTTCCTAATCAAGTTTCATTCCATCAACTCAACCACCTGCTCCTTTAACAATTCTCACTGATTTTTCTGCTAGACGATGGGTGAAATAAGTGTATGCTTACTATCTTTTTGTTTCATTAATACCTCAAATAGCATATCCCCACCATTACCTAGACTACATCTCCTGGTAAGCTACACCCTGAGAAAATTAGTCCCATTTCTCCAATGGTACATTCTGATAAAGTACTGGACCCAGCAAATTTCAGCACAGTTCATTTTGAGTATCAGGAATTGAATGAGATTTTGGGCCAGGTCTGGAATCGCACTGCCATAAAGCTCTAGCAACAGAGCAGAGTGCTTGTGCCTGTCTTTCAGTTAGTGTCCATGTAAGTCCAAGACTTGCTTACATATTATTCGCTGAACTCCAAGAATTCCTTTGGAATCACTATGCACAGCAGCAGATCAGTCGTGAGAGATGATATGAAGAAAATCAGACTAGGGTGTCATGTGTATCCCTTTGCAATAAGCTTGTTTAAATTAAGTGATTAGTTGTTTAGTTTAGTTTAATTTAGAGATACAGCACGGAATCAGGCCCTTTCACCCACCGAGTCACCGCAGACTAACGATCCCCGCACACTAACCCTACCCTACAGACACTACGGACAATTGACAATTATGCCAAGCTGAATAACCTACAAACCTGTATATCTTTGAAGTGTGGGATGAACGGAGATCCCAGAGAAAACCCATGCAGGTCATGGGGACAACGTAAAAACTCCGTACAGACAAGAACCCGTAGTCAAGATTGAACCCAGGTCTCTGGCGCTGTACGGCAGCAACTCTACCACTGTGCCACCGTGCTGTGTCGCTGGGTTATATGCTGTGGTCCCATGTGGGCCCATCTACATGTGATAAGCAGGTAATGATGTAGAAAAGATTCACAAGGATGTTGCTGGAACTGGAGTGGTTAAGTTATTAGGAGAGGGTGAGACTCTTTTCCCTAAAGTGAACGTCACTGAGGGGTAACTTTTCAAAGGTTTATAAAATAGTAAGATTAAACGAGAACTTACCAGTTTGAAGTTCGATCTGTATTTTATGAGGAGTTACGATGAGGGATTACGTGAAGAACCCGTCCAGCACGCATGCGCGACATACTTCAAAGCAGCGGTGTGGAATCACAGAAAGACACAATAATTGAAATAAATATAGTAAAGAAAAAGGAGAGCTTAGATACCAATTTGATCTCTATTATTAAGGGTGGGAGCGGAGGGCACGTAATCCCTCATCGTAACTCCTGGCCTGCTCTGTTTGACCAGCCCCTGGATAGTAAATGAGACATGGTCTGGAGTTATGATCATGTTGGCCAGTCGTAATAGGCGAAGTGACTGGACTCTTTGTGCTGACACAAGTGCCATCAGCATGACCGTCTTCAGAGTTAATTGTTCCAGGGTGAGGGACCTGGCTGGTGACCATCCCCTGAGGTATGTCAGGACCACACTGACATCCCAGATATGGGTGTACCTTGGTCTAGGGGGATTGGAGTTAAATATCCCCCTCATGAACTTGATCACCAGCGGGTGGCATCCCATGGCCTGTTGTCCTGGTGCCTGAATTAAATAGGCAGACAGAGCACTTCTGGCTGTATTAATGGCGCTGTAGCTGAGTCCTTCATTATGGTGAAGGCCTGCCAGGAACTCCAGTACATTGGTTACTGTTATGGTTGAGTAAGTGGTTCCTGTATCCGAACAGTATTTTTCCCACTTCTTGATACTTGATAAGTATTGTTTCCTTGTGGATACACGGTGGGATGCTGTGATGGTGTTGATGGTGTTTTCTGACAATCCCAGGCCCAGCAGAGGCCTTTTCAAAATCTACAACCCAGGAGTTTAATTATATCGTGGCATGGGTGGCCTATGCCAGATACTGTGTGAGTTAGCAATTCTGGGCTACTGGGAAAAGTCATTGGGGTCTCTGCGATCATGTCGAGGAGCACTGGGAACCATGGCTGTGTAGGCCAGTCGGGTACTTTCAAAATACCTGAAGCAGAGTCCATTTGTATTTTGTGTAGTACCCAACTGATGAGGCAGAAGGGAGGAAATGCATAAAAGAAGAAATTTCCCCAGTCCAGCGCGAACGCATCTACCGCTGCTGCCTCAGGGTCTGGTTCCCAAGCGTCATACATAGGAACCTGGTGATTTAGTCTGGATGCAAATAGATCGATATATGGCGTGCCATATTGCTTGGTAATTTTAGCAAATACATTGGGATTTAACATCCATTCGGTGTTATCATTGAATTTGCGTGACCTGGTGTCTGCCACTGTATTTAGCTTACCTGGCAGGTAAGTTGCTGATAGCCAAATATGTCTGTCGACACCATTGCCAGATTGTGTTGACCAATTTGTCACATGAGATCGATTTTATGCCACCCATATGGTTAATATAGGCCACCACCATGGTATTGTCAACAAAATAGAGAGAGTACAGAGGAGATTTACTAGAATGTTGCCTGGGTTTCAGCAACTAAGTTACAGAGAAAGGTTGAACAAGTTAGGGCTTTATTCTTTGGAGCGCAGAAGGTTAAGGGGGGACTTGATAGAGGTCTTTAAAATGATGAGAGGGATAGACAGAGTTGACGTGGATAAGCTTTTCCCACTGAGAGTAGGGAAGATTCAAACAAGGGGACATGACTTGAGAATTAAGGGACAGAAGTTTAGGGGTAACATGAGGGGGAACTTCTTTACTCAGAGAGTGGTGGCTGTGTGGAATGAGCTTCCAGTGAAGGTGGTGGAGGCAGGTTCGTTTTTATCATTTAAAAATAAATTGGATAGTTATATGGACGGGAAAGGAATGGAGGGTTATGGTCTGAGCGCAGGTATATGGGACTAGGGGAGAATACGTGTTCGGCACGCACTAGAATTGTCGAGATGGCCTGTTTCCGTGCTGTAATTGTTATATGGTTATATGGTTATATATTGTCTATTTGTAACCGAACATGCAAGTGATGCATATTTGTTGAATATGCTTTTAATACATAAAATGCACCCAACATTTCTAGATAATTTATGCCCAGTGTAAGTAGTAACGATGACTCTAGGTTAGTCCATCTACCACCTGTGCTGGATATGGAATTAGTTGCTCCCCAGCCTTGAGCACTGGCATCTGTTTGAATAATTAACGTAGGGTTAATGATGATGATAGGGCTGGAACTATGCCAAATGTTCTCTACCCAACACTGTAGCTCTGATATTGCTTCAGTGGGTAATTTCATGATCCGGTCAAAGTGACCTGCATGTCGTTTTAGTGCCTGCACCTTTGCTCTTTGTAAGTTTTGATAGTGCAGAGGTCCAAATTGTGTAGCTGGAAATGCTGCTACCATCTTACCAATTACTCTCGCCACTTGAGTATATATTTGTCATTTGTGATAGACTTCCACGCTTGCACAAACAGGTGTAATCTCCCCCATGTTAGTATAGAACCCCCACTTTTTATATGCTGATAGGAACAAGACCCACCTACCTCCATGGTTACGGGTGTTTCTTCTGTTTCTTTGTCGGACGATGAGTTTTCTGATGTGTTGTCTGATGTGTTGCTGTTGGTTGGGGGTGGCGCATTTTCCATGGGGTCCGCTCTGGGCCTTGGCCTAAAAAAGGCTTCCGGTGGTGATGTGCGGACCCCGAGCTATCACCAGTCCCATAGGGTTGACGTCGACTGGTGGACGCGGTGGGGTACTGCCGCTTGGGTTTAGTGGGTTTGCTCGTCCCGGGGCCTGCCCTCATGAGGCCAAATGTTTTGGACTCCTCCTCTATGTCCTTTACTTTTTTGGAGTGGTCCTTGCCGAAGAGCAGGATTTCTGGCTCTGTGGTCGGCGTTTTGCACAAACCCGCGAATTTCGGGTTGAGGGCAGGTCTTATAATCTCTTTACGGAGGTTGTTAATTTCGAACTGGGTATTGCACAGCAGTGCGAGTGTATCCTGCTGATTCGTGGTCATTTCCACCCCATCCACGGAACGAGCATATGAAGTGATGGCTGACGTCAGGAGCCTGAGAATCCGCTGTAGTTTGAGCTCTTGATCGCGGATGTTTGGCCCAACGTGCCCCCAGATTTGGCTATTGACAGCCGGCACGTTGAGCGAGGCGCAATTCTCTGGGGCCGAATACAGCTCTAGGGCCTCATTAACTACCTGCTCTTGTAGGGGCTTGAAGGGTTAGGGTGAGGGTGAGTTAACAGGTAGTTAATGCTGGCCGCCAGTTTTGGCTCTAATGGCCATCCTGCTCGTGGAGCTGCCACGTAGCTTCCTGGTCCTGTACCCCAAGCGTACTCCTGACATCTTCGGCCAGTGACCCCTCTTCTTGACCAGCCCAGCCCTGGTCGCCAAAGCTGCCCCCGGATGAGGGGGCATCCGGTGAGACCATATTCCTGGTGAGACAAAACAAAACACTTATTTTTCGGAAAAAACGACATCAGAATAAACTTACTTGACGGGCCGTCATTTTTAAGCTGTAGCGGGAGCACCTGACTCCCGCTGCGTCGCTGTTGCACTGCGTGAACGCTCATGTCGCGCATGCGTGCTGGACGGGTTCTTCACGTAATCACTCACGTGACTCCGAAGTAAAATTAGGAGCATAGATAGAATTGATGGCACAGACCTTTTCCCAGGGTAGTAGAGTCTAAAACAAGAGCGCACAGGTTTAATGTGAGAAGGGAAAGATTTAAAATGGGATCTATGGGGCAGGTCTGTATAGAGAAGGTAGTGGGTATATGGAATGAGCTGCCAAATGATAGAGGTGAGTAGGAATACAATGAATAAAATATGGGCCAAATGCCAGTAAATTGGGCTACCAATAGATAATGCTAGTATCGCAGCCAAAGTTGATCCAACAATTACAATCACTAAAACAGATGATATAGTCATTTATTTATTTGCTCTTTGTAGGGTTTTGCTGCATGGAAATTAACTGACATCCCTCTTACGTCCATCATGACCTTGATGTGATAAAAAGCACGTTTTAACCTTCAGTGTTTTCTTGTGGTAAATTTGAAACTGGGCGGAAGCAGAATGTGTAAACCAGAATGGTTTGTGTATGGTCTATCGAAATGTAAGTAGCACCAACCAACCAACCCAGTCATTTTCACTGCATGGGAGCCACTGTGAAAACAATCCTAGTGAGCAAATGAGATGTTCTAGTCCCAGATTGATGCAACTGCTTTATCTCCAAACTAGAGGATACATATCACAGCAATTATAGCCTGATCTTGATGTGTTACTATGTGTCAGTAAACAAATTAAAAATCAGAGGGATAAGGAAGTGAAGGGAAATTGCACAGCAGAAAAGGTTGTATAGTTTTCTGGAAAGGGCTTGTAAAACTCAAATGTCATTACATTATTAATGCAAGTGTGGCTCAGTGGGTAGGACAGTGGTTAGTATAGGTGTACAGTGGTTAGTGCAGGTGTACTCAGTGGATAGACCAGGTGTAGGGCAGTGGTTAGTGCAGGTGTAGGGTAGTGGTTATATTTTCTTATCATCACCAAAACATATTTTTAAGCCTCCAGATCTGATGTCAAGGTGTCCTCTGCTCCTTGATACTTCTGTTTCCAATCCCTACCCTCTTTAGACTCCCAAACACCAGGATCATTCGGACAATTATTTAATCTTATCAATGCAGGGATATAATGGCACAGGAGCTTGGGTAGTCTGGCTCAGGATCCAGATTCTCAGACCTGCTGATTTACCAAGTCTCAATGGTGATAATCTTTGCCAAACCCCTCACCTATACTCAAGGCTGGGTTTCTATCTCCTGCATCTTTCCATCCATTAGATTCCCAACTGTGGCTCATTCGAGCCTGGAGCAGTGTTAACAACTATGTTGTTGTTGCCTTTACAGAGATAGTTATGAGGGACAAGACTGGCAGCTCAATATTCCAGGGTTTCGATGTTTCTGACATAGTAGAGAGGAATGTAAAGAGGCAAAGGAATTCTTTACTAGGAATTACTTACTAGGGATAATGCCATGGTGGCAGTCAGAGAGGACATACTGAAGAGTAACTGGACTATATGGGTAGAGCTCAAAAATAAGAAAGATCACAGTCATTTGATAGAGTAACAGACATGTAGGCAGATTTCGGAAATATGAGAAAGCAACAGGGTTGTCATCGTGGATGACTTTATGAGATGTACTTTAGATGGAGTAAGGACTGATTAGGTATAGTCAGCACAGTTTAATATATGGGAGGTGGTTTCTCACAAATCTGATTGAGTGTTTTGAAG